>NC_090258.1:748392-797861 GCF_037325665.1 Littorina saxatilis | reverse complement strand
AGAGAGACAATACAATACAATACAATACAATACAATAACTTTATTAATCTCTAAAAGAGAAATTACATTGCTGAGCGTTTGTGTCCGTAATAATAACATACATAAAACATTCAAAATAAACATTTGTTCTTTGTCCTGAGAAAATATAGCACATTGGTTATCACATAAGAAAGTATATTAAAAATAAATTAACATGCATTCACCATCAACAATGCACAAAAGAAAGTCAGCACCTTGCCGGTTATCACATGTTGTCTAAGATTAAGAGAGTAGAATGCAAAACAAAATCAACAATACTGAAACAATACAGAACACTGACCCCGTGCATCAGAGCGACAACACCAGCATCTACCGCCCCACCTGAGAATTGAAGATGTGAATTGCAGATGGAATGAACGAATTTCTGTAGCGTGTGGATCTTGCGGTTGGTTGTCTGAATCTGTTGCTCCTGTCTGTCCGTCTACTGTCAAATTCCGGTCTGAGTGGGTGCGAGTCGTCAGCCAAAATCTTCTGTACCTTGTCAGTCAGTCGTCGTTCATGTGTTGATGTGAAATTGTCCTGCTTCCTCCCTACCACCCCACTTGCTTTCCTGATGAATTTATCTAATCTATCCCTGTCTTGCTTGTTGATGTTGCCACCCCAACACACGGAGCCAAAGTACAACACACTATTGCACGTTGAAGTGTAAAACATCTGAAGGATTTCTTGTCTGATGTTAAAAGACCTGAGTTTTCTCAAAAAGTACAGGCGAGAGTGGAGTTTCTTCACAAGGGCATCAGAGTTTGGTTTCCATGTCAACTTATTGTCTATAATCACCCCCAAATACTTATACTGCTCTACCTTCTCTACGACCTCCCCCTTGATCACTATCTCCCTGTGTACATGTTCCCCCCTCCTGTTGTCCATTATCATTTCCTTTGTCTTCCCCACATTAAGCTCTAAATAGTTGTTTTCACACCACCCCACAAACCTATCTACCTCCTGCCTGTAGTCAGAGTCGTCGTCAACAGTCAGCAGTCCGGTCAGTCCAGTGTCGTCAGCAAACTTGGTTATGGGGCAGGAGTCACTAGAACTTCTGAAATCTGCTGTGTAGAGAGAAAAAAGAAAAGGTGAGAGTACTGTGCCTTGGACGTGGTGCCCCTGTGTTTGTGCAGATTGTGTCTGAAACTGATTGCCCCCCCACCCTAACATACTGTGGCCTGTTTGTCAGGTAGTCCATAACCCAGAGGATGGTGGCTGCTGGGACATTCATGCTAAAAAGCTTCTCCGCCATTAAATGAGGCTGTATAGTATTAAAAGCGCTGGAAAAATCAAAGAACATCAAGCGAATATAAGAGCCAGGCTTTTCTAAATGAGAGTAGATCTTGTTTAAAACATTCAACACAGCATCATCAACACTCCTGTTTTTCCTGTATGCAAACTGACATGGATCAATGAAATCTTTCACACAATCACTCAATTTGAACAAAACAACTCTCTCAAAGACTTTCATACAAACAGAAGTAAGTGCCACAGGTCTCAGGTCATTCATGGTTATCACAGTCTTTTTCTTTGGCACAGGAACAATGCATGAAGTTTTCCATAGGGCCGGTACCCTGCTAGCACCAAGCGACATGTTAAAAATGACTGAAAAAATATAACTAAGTTGCTCTGCACATAGTTTTAAAACTTTGGGCATCATCCCATCTGGTCCCCCCGCCTTGCTAGCATTAACATTCTTCAGCCCCCTCTCCACCTCTTCTTCCGTCACCACTATTGGGGAATCTCCCTCCGTAAGCCCACTATCACTGGTCAACCTGTCCCGCATTGCCTTCCTTTTCCCGCTGAAGTCATGCTTATCGAAGCGTGCATAAAACTGGTTGAGATCATTTGCATCTGACTGCGTAGCGTTGCTTTTTTCCTTACTCCCACCCTTCTTCCCCTTGTAGCCACTCATGACATTCAACCCCTCCCATGCCTTCTTCATGTTGTTCCCCGTGAAATTTCCCTCTACCTTCCTCTTAAACTCTTCCTTCCCCCTCCTTATCGAACTCTGGACCTCCCTCTGAACCTCCCTCATGTTACAATTCCCTTCTCTAAAAGCTTTCTTCTTCTTATTCAGCACATCTTTGATATCTTTCGTGACCCAGGGCTTTGTATTGCTGTACACCTTCACTGTTTTCTTCGGCACAACATTGTCCACACAAAAAGACACATAGTCGGTTACGCATTCTGTCAGTTCATCAACATCACGGGACGAGTCCACAAATACTGTCCAATCAGTGCAATCGAGGCACCCTCTAAGGGTTTCCATTGAATCGCCCGACCAATCAAAAACAGTCCTAGTGATGGGCGATTCCCGCTGCACACGACGTGGTCGGTAACGTGGGACAAGGTTTACAATGTTATGATCGGACCGTCCTAGAGCTGGCAGTGCATACGAACTGTACGCATCCTTGACGTTTGAATAACATAAGTCTATAGTCTTGTCTTTTCGTGTAGGGCATGTGACATGTTGGTACAGTTTGGGTAGCACTTTCTTCAGGTTACAGTGGTTAAAATCCCCGCTTACTAAAACGAAAGCGTCTGGCGATTTAGTCTGTAGTTCATGCACGTGCTGTGGTATCGTCTCTGCTGCTTCTGACGCGTTAGCCGAGGGTGGCACGTACACAGCGACGAAGAAAGAGAGAGAGAGAGAGAGAGAGAGAGAGAGAGAGAGACTAAAAAAGAGAGAGAGACTAAGAAAGAGAGAGAGAGACTAAGAAAGAGAGAGAGATAGACTAAGAAAGAGAGAGAGAGACTAAGAAAGAGAGAGAGGGAGACTAAGAAAGAGAGAGAGAGAGACTAAGAAAGAGAGAGAGAGAGACTAAGAAAGAGAGAGAGAGACTAAGAAAGAGAGAGAGACTAAGAAAGAGAGAGAGAGAGAGACTAAGAAAGAGAGAGAGAGAGACTAAGAAAGAGAGAGAGAGAGAGACTAAGAAAGAGAGAGAGAGAGACAAAGAAAGAGAGAGAGAGAGACTAAGAAAGAGAGAGAGAGAGAGACTAAGAAAGAGAGAGAGAGACTAAAAAGAGAGAGAGAGAGAGACTAAGAAAGAGAGAGAGAGAGAGACTAAGAAAGAGCGAGAGAGAGAGACTAAGAAAGAGAGAGAGAGAGAGACTAAGAAAGAGAGAGAGAGAGAGACTAAGAAAGAGAGAGAGAGAGACTAAGAAAGAGAGAGAGAGACTAAGAAAGAGACAGACAGAGACTAAGTAAGAGAGAGAGACTAAGAAAGAGAGAGAGAGACTAAGAAAGAGAGAGAGAGAGAGACTAAGAAAGAGAGAGAGACTAAGAAAGAGAGAGAGAGACTAAGAAAGAGAGAGAGAGAGACTAAGAAAGAGAGAGAGAGAGCGACTAAGAAAGAGAGAGAGAGAGACTAAGAAAGAGAGAGAGAGAGAGAGAGACTAAGAAAGAGAGAGAGAGAGACTAAGAAAGAGAGAGAGAGACTAAGAAAGAGAGAGAGAGAGACTAAGAAAGAGAGAGAGAGAAAGACTAAGAAAGAGAGAGAGAGAGAGACTAAGAAAGAGAGAGAGAGACTAAGAAAGAGAGAGAGAGAGAGACTAAGAAAGAGAGAGAGAGAGAGACTAAGAAAGAGAGAGAGACTAAGAAAGAGAGAGAGAGAGACTAAGAAGGAGAGAGAGAGAGAGACTAAGAAAGAGAGAGAGAGACTAAGAAAGAGAGAGAGAGAGACTAAGAAAGAGAGAGAGAGAGAGACTAAGAAAGAGAGAGAGACTAAGAAAGAGAGACAGAGAGAGAGACTAAGAGAGAGAGACAGAGAGAGAGACTAAGAGAGAGAGACAGAGAGAGAGACAGAGAGAGAGAGACAGACAGATAGAGACAGACAGTCAGATAGACGGATAGACAGATAGACAGACAGACAGACAGAGCAACTGACAACAGACATACAGACAGAGAGATACGGACAGACAGACAGAGAGACAGACAGTCTCTTGGAGACAAACAGGCAGACAGACACTGTTCCGCCGCTTTGGTAATTATGGGTGTAGCAGAACCCGCGCCGTCGGCAGAGGGATAGTTACAATCACTACTACTCTTTAAAAGTATGGGTTTGTGTGAACCCGCGCCATCGGTAGTGTTTATGTAAATTATCATAATCAATTAATTTTAATGTTTTGTCATGTACACACTAAAAATGTGCAGACAGAGAGCAAATTAGGTGTGTGAGAGATACTTAAAATTTCAAAACGATACCTTTAATGGTTCCAGAGTTACAATGATTTTAGTGTGTCTCTGGGTACAGGTGAACCCAGGAAGCACGGCAAAGGTTAAAAACACCTTCATCTTATTCCTTGTCGCAGCAAAGTTACGAAAGCAGGAAAAGACAATCCAACATTTCCAACATTAAATACAAGGCAGTAGCCTCCCTTGTGTTTGTCTGACTTCTCAGGTAGATTTATGATTCCTACTGTTCCAAACTCGAATGCGATATAACTAATATTAGCACTAATGGTCCTAGCGTGCATGAGTATAGTGATACGCAACAAACAATCTTTCGTGAATTTCACTAATGACTAATATTCCTAATGATGTCTCTCCCTTAGAGAGGCCAAAGCGGCACCCACTACATTCCTCATGATGTCTCTCCCTTAGTAGAAGATTTCGATAACTTATACCAACGAATGCTTAACGTGTTGCCGGCGTTCACAACGTACGTCCAACGATAGTCTAACGTATGCATAACGTATGCAGCGTATCGCCGACGATCACGTGTCGTTGCCTATAAAAAGGGTGCCGCTTGGCGATTCAAATCATAACTGCACGAGACATGCCGAAGAAAACATCGAAGAACGCTGCCAAGAAGTCTCCTGGCCCTGGGCGTGGACGTAACGCAAGGCGAATCATTTTCTACTACCCTCCTTGCTCGGGAAAGCCTGTAGTTGAAGATGCGTTGTTGATTCGTCAGACCCCGATGGCTGTATGGCTTCATCATGGTTGGTCGTAGGGCGAAGGCATCGTCACCGATGAAGAAGTAGGGCACATCCTGGTTGTCGTTGGGAAGAGGCTCAGGGTCAGGAAACCTAGGGTACCGTCTTCAACGCATTCCTTCAGCTCACAGGAATTGTATATCTGCTCGTCTGATGCTGATCCAGTACCACCGATATTTTCCCAAATGAATTTGTAGTCGGCATCTACAAGCGCCATCAGAACAATGGAGTAGAATCCTTTGTAGTTGAAGTATAGACTCCCACTCTTTGGAGGACAGCGGCAGGCCACGTGCTGCCCATCAAGTGCCCCACATGTATTGGCAAAGTTCCATCTTTGAAAGAACTTGTTATCTACGGCGCGCCTACCCGCCGGAGTACTTGGGGAGACCAGCACCCCATACACGTATTCGTCAATAATGGCTTGACAGACTTCTCTGAGCACAAGGGACTGGGTGTTGTGAGGGACCCTGGTGACAGTGTTCACAATGTGAGGGACCCTGGTGACAGTGTTCACAATGTGAGGGACCCTGGTGACAGTGTTCACAATGTTACAGACCCTGGTGACAGTGTTCACAATGTTACAGACCCTGGTGACAGTGTTCACAATGTTACAGACCCTGGTGACAGTGTTCACAATGTTACAGACCCTGGTGACAGTGTTCACAATGTTACAGACCCTGGTGACAGTGTTCACAATGTTACAGACCCTGGTGACAGTGTTCACAATGTTACAGACCCTGGCGACAGTGTTCACAATGTTACAGACCCTGGCGACAGTGTTCACAATGTTACAGACCCTGGCGACAGTGTTCACAATGTTACAGACCCTGGCGACAGTGTTCACAATGTTACAGACCCTGGTGACAGTGTTCACAATGTTACAGACCCTGGTGACAGTGTTCACAATGTTACAGACCCTGGTGACAGTGTTCACAATGTTACAGACCCTGGTGACAGTGTTCACAATGTTACAGACCCTGGTGACAGTGTTCACAATGTTACAGACCCTGGTGACAGTGTTCACAATGTTACAGACCCTGGTGGCAGTGTTCACAATGTTACAGACCCTGGTGACAGTGTTCACAATGTTACAGACCCTGGTGACAGTGTTCACAATGTTACAGACCCTGGTGACAGTGTTCACAATGTTACAGACCCTGGTGACAGTGTTCACAATGTTACAGACCCTGGTGACAGTGTTCACAATGTTACAGACCCTGGTGACAGTGTTCACAATGTTACAGACCCTGGTGACAGTGTCCACAATGTTACAGACCCTGGTGACAGTGTTCACAATGTTACAGACCCTGGTGACAGTGTTCACAATGTTACAGACCCTGGTGACAGTGTTCACAATGTTACAGACCCTGGTGACAGTGTTCACAATGTTACAGACCCTGGTGACAGTGTTCACAATGTTACAGACCCTGGTGACAGTGTTCACAATGTTACAGACCCTGGTGACAGTGTTCACAATGTTACAGACCCTGGTGACAGTGTTCACAATGTTACAGACCCTGGTGACAGTGTTCACAATGTTACAGACCCTGGTGACAGTGTCCACAATGTTACAGACCCTGGTGACAGTGTTCACAATGTTACAGACCCTGGTGACAGTGTTCACAATGTGAGGGACCCTGGTGACAGTGTTCACAATGTGAGGGACCCTGGTGACAGTGTTCACAATGTTACAGACCCTCCATCCGAACTTCATCGAGCGAGGCATACTTGTTCCCAGAGGCAAGGTGACGTAAAGTCAGGGCCAACTTCATGCCAGGCTCAAGCGGATCCCTGTAGAAGGTGTACTGCTTGGTTATCCTTGGACCATGTCCAGATAAAAAAAAAACCAAGACATTACAATGCTGATGTTGGAGGACAGCTAGTTGCGTCTCAGCCTTGCTGGATCTTCCATCTCTCGGATTGCATGGATATCTGCTCACCATGGAGTCTTGAGTACTGGCGGTTTCCTCCTGCGAACCCCATCTTTATATACCAATGCCCCATAAACGCTGCCAATACGCTATTGTACGGTAGCTGCAAGTTAGAAACACGTTCAGTAAATGCTGTGGTCTTCCGGAACACGTCCAAAACGTCAATATGCGTTGCAGATACGTTCAACATAGGTTCAAAGCACGTTACTCATAGGTAAGAAATAAGATTTGGGTACGTATGTCGACTTATTAGTAACGTGTGTGAACGTGTGTCAACGATCGCAGAACTTACCTACAACGTATGGCCCGCGTATGCGGGATGTATGAGCCATACGCTGGCATACGTCCGAAAATTGTGTGCATGTTCAAAATTGTTCGTCGACCTCGCCTTACGATGACGTATACCAGCGTGCTTCAGCGCGTTCTAAACTTATACTAACCTTACCCATAACTTATTCGACGTATTCGCCAGATTTTTCAGACGACGGCATACGGTGGCTAATACGTCAAGGTGTGACAGGGCCATCAGAGGCCAAAGCGGCACCCCCTTCATTCCTCACGATGTCTCCTCTTGGAGAGGTTTAAAGCGGCACCCCATACATTCCTTATGATCTCTCTCCCGTAGAGAGGCCAAAGCGGCACCCCATACATTCCTTATGATGTCTCTCCCGTAGAGAGGCCAAAGCGGCACCCCATACATTCCTTATGATCTCTCTCCCGTAGAGAGGCCAAAGCGACACCCCATACATTCCTTATGATGTCTCTCCCGTAGAGAGGCCAAAGCGGCACCCACTACATTCCTTATGATGTCTCTCCCGTAGAGAGGCCAAAGCGGCACCCCATACATTCCTTATGATGTCTCTCCCTTAGAGAGGTTTAAAGCGGCACCCACTACATTCCTTATGATGTCTCTCCCGTAGAGAGGCCAAAGCGGCACCCCATACATTCCTTATGATCTCTCTCCCGTAGAGAGGCCAAAGCGGCACCCACTACATTCTTCATGATGTCTCTCCCGTAGAGAGGTTTAAAGCGACACCCCATACATTCCTTATGATCTCTCTCCCGTAGAGAGGCCAAAGCGACACCCCATACATTCCTTATGATCTCTCTCCCGTAGAGAGGCCAAAGCGACACCCCATACATTCCTTATGATGTCTCTCCCGTAGAGAGGCCAAAGCGGCACCCCATACATTCCTTATGATCTCTCTCCCGTAGAGAGGCCAAAGCGACACCCCATACATTCCTTATGATGTCTCTCCCGTAGAGAGGCCAAAGCGGCACCCACTACATTCTTCATGATGTCTCTCCCTTAGAGAGGTTTAAAGCGGCACCCCATACACACTTTATGACAGAAACAAGCTGGGTTTTTGTTATAAGTTAGTTTAAGGAATGTATTATTAGGCAAAACAAAAAAATGAGTCTGTTGGCCAAAAAAATAGGGTCGGTAGGTCGGGCCTTTTTTTTCTTTTTTTTTCCCCAAAAAAACATATTTTTAAGTTATTTTGGCCAAAAAACAGACCTTTTTTTTTTCATTTTTTTTTTCAAAAAACCATTTTGTGTCAAAAAATTTTTTTTTTTCCCAAATGCCAAAATAAAGTCTAGGGTCGCGGGAAAAAATAGGGTCGATACCGTAAACAGACTATTTTTTTTTTTTGGGGGGGGGGGGGGGGGGGGGCCTTAGGCATGCGTATGTCATGAAACGTCCAACTTTGAAATTTGGGTGCCCAGGGGTATTCAGGTGACAATAACTTTTTTGTTTATCAGCAAAACTCAATAAAACTGTGCTATGTAATGTAAAATGAAAGCCAAAACAGACTAGTTAGCAGCATATCTAAAATAAACTGAACACACAAAAATTTCTTCTTTGTGTTTGTCACATGTTCCAAAAAATGGGCGTACAAATTTCAACAAAAATCATGTTGTCACCCCCATAACCTTTTTTACCTTGAAAGATAGCACAATTCTCTTTGCAAATATGAAAAGCTTATTCATTTTCCTTTCATTTGATATATAACTTTCTATATTTCATTTAGAATATGACCCCAGATAGCCACTCGGCAAGTAGGCACCAACATATATGCCTTAAAACCCCCGAACTGGTAAGAGTTAAAGCGGCACCCCTTACATTATTCATGATTTCTCTCCCTTAGAGAGGCCAAAGCGGCACCCCATACATTGCTTATGATGTCTCTCCCTTAGAGAGGTTTAAAGCGGCACCCCTTACATTCTTCATGATTTCTCTCCTCTTAGAGGTTTAAAGCGGCACCCCATACATTCCTTATGATGTCTCTCCCGTAGAGAGGTTTAAAGCGGCACCCCATACATTCCTTATGATGTCTCTCCCTTAGAGAGGTTTAAAGCGGCACCCCTTACATTCTTCATGATTTCTCTCCCTTGGAGAGCTTTATAGCTTCACCCCTTACATTCTTCATGATTTCTCTCCCTTAGAGAGGTTTAAAGCGGCACCCCTTACATTCTTCATGATTTCTCTCCCTTAGAGAGGTTTAAAGCGGCACCCCTTACATTCTTCATGATTTCTCTCCCTTAAAGAGGCCAAAGCGGCACCCCATACATTGCTTATGATGTCTCTCCCTTAGAGAGGTTTAAAGCTGCACCCCATACATTCCTCATGATGTCTCTCCCTTAGAGAGGTTAAAGCGGCACCCCATACATTCCTTATGATGTCTCTCCCTTAGAGAGGTTTATAGCGGCACCCCATACATTCCTCATGATGTCTCTCCCTTAGAGAGGTTTATAGCGGCACCCCATACATTCCTTATGATGTCTCTCCCGTAGAGAGGTTTAAAGCGGCACCCCATACATTCATCATGATGTCTCTCCCTTACAGAGGTTTATAGCGGCACCCCTTACATTCCTCATGATGTCTCTCCTCTTAGAGGTTTAAAGCTGCACCCCATACATTCCTTATGATGTCTCTCCTCTTAGAGGTTTAAAGCGGCACCCCATACATTCTTCATGATGTCTCTCCCTTAGAGAGGTTTAAAGCGGCACCCCATACATTTCTCATGATGTCTCTCCCTTAGAGAGGTTTATAGCGGCACCCCATACATTACTCATGATGTCTCTCCCTTAGAGAGGTTTATAGCGGCACCCCATACATTCTTCATGATGTCTCTCCCTTAGAGAGGTTTATAGCGGCACCCCATACATTCTTCATGATGTCTCTCCCTTAGAGAGGTTTATAGCGGCACCCCATACATTCTTCATGATGTCTCTCCCTTATAGAGGTTTATAGCGGCACCCCATACATTACTCATGATGTCTCTCCCTTAGAGAGGTTTATAGCGGCACCCCATACATTCTTCATGATGTCTCTCCCTTAGAGAGGTTTATAGCGGCACCCCATACATTCTTCATGATGTCTCTCCCTTAGAGAGGTTTATAGCGGCACCCCATACATTCTTCATGATGTCTCTCCCTTAGAGAGGTTTATAGCGGCACCCCATACATTACTCATGATGTCTCTCCCTTAGAGAGGTTTATAGCGGCACCCCATACATTCTTCATGATGTCTCTCCCTTAGAGAGGTTTATAGCGGCACCCCATACATTCTTCATGATGTCTCTCCCTTAGAGAGGTTTATAGCGGCACCCCATACATTCCTCATGATGTCTCTCCCGTAGAGAGGTTTAAAGCGGCACCCCATACATTCCTTATGATGTCTCTCCCTTAGAGAGGTTTATAGCGGCACCCCATACATTCATCATGATGTCTCTCCCGTAGAGAGGTTTAAAGCGGCACCCCATACATTCATCATGATGTCTCTCCCTTAGTGAGGTTTATAGCGGCACCCCATACATTCATCATGATGTCTCTCCCTTAGAGAGGTTTATAGCGGCACCCCATACATTCCTCATGATGTCTCTCCCTTAGAGAGGTTTATAGCGGCACCCCATACATTACTCATGATGTCTCTCCCTTAGAGAGGTTTATAGCGGCACCCCATACATTCCTCATGATGTCTCTCCCTTAGAGAGGTTTATAGCGGCACCCCATACATTCCTCATGATGTCTCTCCCTTAGAGAGGTTTATAGCGGCACCCCATACATTCATCATGATGTCTCTCCCTTAGAGAGGTTTATAGCGGCACCCCATACATTCCTCATGATGTCTCTCCCTTAGAGAGGTTTATAGCGGCACCCCATACATTACTCATGATGTCTCTCCCTTAGAGAGGTTTATAGCGGCACCCCATACATTCATCATGATGTCTCTCCCTTAGAGAGGTTTATAGCGGCACCCCATACATTACTCATGATGTCTCTCCCTTAGAGAGGTTTATAGCGGCACCCCATACATTCTTCATGATGTCTCTCCCTTAGAGAGGTTTATAGCGGCACCCCATACATTCATCATGATGTCTCTCCCTTAGAGAGGTTTATAGCGGCACCCCATACATTCCTCATGATGTCTCTCCCTTAGAGAGGTTTATAGCGGCACCCCATACATTCCTCATGATGTCTCTCCCTTAGAGAGGTTTATAGCGGCACCCCATACATTCATCATGATGTCTCTCCCGTAGAGAGGTTTATAGCGGCACCCCATACATTCATCATGATGTCTCTCCCGTAGAGAGGTTTAAAGCGGCACCCCATACATTACTCATGATGTCTCTCCCTTAGAGAGGTTTATAGCGGCACCCCATACATTCCTCATGATGTCTCTCCCTTAGAGAGGTTTATAGCGGCACCCCATACATTACTCATGATGTCTCTCCCTTAGAGAGGTTTATAGCGGCACCCCATACATTCATCATGATGTCTCTCCCTTAGAGAGGTTTATAGCGGCACCCCATACATTCCTCATGATGTCTCTCCCTTAGAGAGGTTTATAGCGGCACCCCATACATTCATCATGATGTCTCTCCCTTAGAGAGGTTTATAGCGGCACCCCATACATTCCTCATGATGTCTCTCCCTTAGAGAGGTTTATAGCGGCACCCCATACATTACTCATGATGTCTCTCCCTTAGAGAGGTTTATAGCGGCACCCCATACATTCTTCATGATGTCTCTCCCTTAGAGAGGTTTAAAGCGGCACCCCATACATTTCTCATGATGTCTCTCCCTTAGAGAGGTTAAAGCTGCACCCCATACATTCTTCATGATTTCTCTCCCTTAGAGAGGTTTAAAGCGGCACCCCTTACATTCTTCATGATTTCTCTCCCTTAGAGAGGTTTAAAGCTGCACCCCATACATTCCTCATGATGTCTCTCCCTTAGAGAGGTTTAAAGCGGCACCCCATACATTCCTCATGATGTCTCTCCCTTAGAGAGGTTTAAAGCGGCACCCCATACATTCTTCATGATTTCTCTCCCTTAGAGAGGCCAAAGCGGCAGTGGTGCACGGAGGCGAGCTGAAGGACCTGAACCAGGCATGCCTGGACGATATCCTGCTGAATTATAACGAGATCGTCTTCGCCAGAACGTCACCACAGCAGAAGCTGATCATCGTGGAGGGGTGTCAGCGGAACGGTCAGATCGTGGCAGTCACTGGCGATGGCGTCAACGACTCGCCTGCCCTCAAGAAAGCAGACATAGGTGAGTGTCACGTTTCATAGATCACAAAAAAGATGATTATGAACGGTCAATTACTGCTAACTGACTACCCACACCACGATCCACTCTCGCAGTCACACCAAAAAAGATAGAAGCAACCAAGTATAAGTTTCAGACGCCTGTTTATATACGATCTCGCCACCTCCCTCAATACTTCACTTCAAACGTTGTTCTTACCTCAACGACGTAAAGAAAGTAAATGACAAAAATGCCAGTTAAAGTTTATTAAATTATAATAAGACAGGAAAGATAGCCGGTCTGCCCAAAAGCGCTAGTTAATGCAGGCGTCACACACCCCACGTTATCACCACTCAAATGAAATCACAAATACACAAGGTGACTTGGTGGTTAAAGGCGCAATGACATGGTGCACTTAGCTTTTTGCCACTGAGTGGGCGACCCGTAAATAGTCTATCTCCACAACTGCTCCGTTGACTGTAGTGCCGGTTGCCGTTGAACGAAGCAGGGAACAGTGGAGATATCAGGCGCCTCACTCAGTCGCTGAAGGTCCTCCCCGTAGTTACCAGAAATGGTAAGAAGTGTAGGGTGGTAGGACGACGACACCACCAGCAAATCACCAGGTTACCAGGTTACAGCGTAAAGTGGTTCCGGTTACAGCATACAGATGTTCCGGTTACAGCATACCCGCAACACCGCACTCCCGCAAAGATAAGTAGCAGCTCCAGCACCGATAAGTAGCAGCTCCAGCACCGATAAGTAGGCTGCAACAAAAAACATCGGTGCACTAAACATTCCACGCAACCCTTCACACTCCACCTTTAAACATGTCACCCTTCATATTTCATAGAGCACGCGGGCCTGCACACCGAACTTTTAAAACAACAAATCAGCCATTTTCCTTCCTTCTCTCCATACCTGCAAAAACCATATACAGATTATACTTTTAGCGTCACAAAGAGCTTATTATGCGCTAACCTGGAAAGAACAACAGAGAGTACTTCACTCCACAAACATTGACTCGTCAAACAGCGTTTAGTAATGATTTATTACCTCAACAGCCTATGAATGTGTAGCTCTCCTTAAGCGAATCCGCTTCCTTGTATGGCTTTCGCCCGTCGACGAATTAGTAGCCACAACCCTTGTACTGGGTCTCTTCTGCGTTGAAATCCTCCAACACCCAGTCCTGACGACCTCGTCGTCAGAAACATAATGTTGCAGCGAAAGGCGGTCACTCCTCCATTGTCCTAAGAGCCCTACTGGACATGCAGAACAGGCACGTTGACATAAAAAAATATCACCAACGTGTTGAAAACCGTCAACTCTTAGACGAGAAAAACAACCGTCTCCTCTCGAACCATTATGCCAAATGGGCAGTTTCAATGTCTCCTCCAAAGCTCGTCGAAAACATCACATGACTCCAGCGACCAATCGCTATCGTCACAAGTCTACGCAGTTTTAGTTGATTTTGCTAAGCCAGCACAATCCCGCACGTGGAAACCCTGTACACAATACCACGCCGTCCGGAAAACTTTAACGTTGGATATTTCTTGGACACTATTCAGTCTATCAGGCGTGGAGATAAACGAATTTCACTTGCTAAGCTCAGTCAGCAGAAAATCCTCCAGTAGCGATAAGCACAGGCGCTTTGCATCGCAATTTCGGAAAGGCACCCTGCAGAGTGTTTCTTTCCCAATCAATGTCACCAAACCGTGACAGTGAGGTTTTCCTGGTGCTGTTCATTTACTGGCTGGTCAACACAAACAAAACGATTGATAAATTTAGTCAATCTTTCAAACTCACAGAACAGGACGCGCTGTGTGTGTGTGTGTGTGTGTGTGTGTGTGTGTGTGTGTGTGTGTGTGTGTGTGTGTGTGTGTGTGTGTGTGTGTGTGTGTGTGTGTGTGTGTGTGAGATTTCCGTACCACTGTTGCGATAGTTGTCGTTGTTGTTGTTCTTGTTTTCATTTGTTTAAATATCATGCATTTACAATATTGCCCGCCACATTACTCATTTGTTTCTAAGAGCACATTTATAAGTTTATCTTGTTGTGCTCCCTTAATTACAACTTTCAATTACGGCTTTGTATTTTATGCAACTGAATAAACAACTGTTTAAACCAACAGGACGAGCAGCGGCATGTGCCGATTACCCGCGGATAGCTCATGGCTTGAAGTGACAAGCTAGTATAGCGCAGTAGCGTATAGCGCTTCAAAGGAAAGCGCGTTTTTCTCTAATATTTTTAACTTAAACATATTATATCTCTACGTGTTTGGAATCGGGAAATGATAAGAAATAAGATGCAATAATTTTTGGATCGATTACTAACATTCTAGTTTTAATTATAATTTTCAGATGAAATGCAATTCTTTAGTCCAGGCTCCGTCGAAGAACATCCGGGATATCATTTGCAGGAAAGTTTCATAAAGATCGGTCACGTAGTTTTCTCTGAATCGCTCTACACATGCACATACACACACCACCACCCTCGTCTTGATTCACCGTCTATGTTAAAAAGAAATAAGCCGGAAATGATAATTTTTATGACGTCATCAAATATATATCGACAAAATGAAAAAAACCCGGTGAATATCATTTGCAGGAACTCTCATGTAAAGTTTCATGAACATCGTTCTAGTAGTTTTCTCTGAATCGCTCTACACACACAGACACCTCGTCTCGATTCCCTGTCTATGTTAAAACATTTAGTCAAAACTTGGCTAAATGTAAAAACACAAAAGCAAATTGCCTTTCAAGCGCGAGTGGAAAACCAGAGATGCCAGGTAGATCACTTGTGTAACACTTTGAGAAACGCCACCTTTTACCTTAACTGGCTTCAGAAGTTGAATCTCTGGACAAAAGTGGATAAACAGTAGATAGAAATAAAGGCATTTTAAGATGTTACTATCGCATTTCCACTACCCAGGTGTTGCCATGGGGATTGCCGGAAGTGACGTCAGTAAGCAAGCAGCAGACATGATTTTGCTGGACGACAACTTTGCTTCCATTGTCACAGGGGTGGAGGAAGGTAGGTCCATTCATCCATCCATCCATCCATCAGTTCATACACGAAGACAAATTTCCGTTATTTTGCGTGTTCAGATTTGATTCGCTGACAGATTAGTTGTCGATTTTTCTAAGTTGTCAAAACAGCCAATTATACCGGTAAGTTGTCAAAACAGCCAATTATACCGGTAAGTTACACTGGGTGATACCAACCAGCGGGTAAGTGCAAGTGGAAAACCAGAGGTGCCAGGTAGATTGTACGGTGGCTTATATTTTATCCTGCGCTCACTCACACTTACTGGCAAGTAAGTAAAACTCGTCGCTATTTACCCCCAAATCCGAGACTGAGAGAGAGAGAGAGAGAGAGAGAGAGAGAGAGAGAGAGAGAGAGAGAGAGAGAGAGAGAGAGAGAGAGAGAGAGAGAGAGAGAGAGAGAGAGACAATGACAATGACAAATTCTTTATTTACGAGGGTAGTGGCATTAGCAAACAGGTGCTTTTTTACATCCAGCCCTCGCCCATGGGAGGGTTTAATCTAATGATTATACGTTTTTAAAAAGAATTCAAATATCAATTAAAGAAGTAATAAAAACAAACAACAAACAAGCAAACGATTAACAGACTAAACAAACAAACAAAATATGCAGACAAACGAACATGACATATTATTGTCAAAGGTATAATGAAAACTGTTTCAAGCAACAAAAAACGTGTGAAACTTCGAAGGAAGAAAAAATCCGTGAAACTGAGGAGTCAATGAAGCAACTACGTTGCAAGTAATAGCAATGTAGCATCGTTACATAAGCCATGTTAGAAAATTAATTAGGTACATTTATCTCCTGAAACGTGTAAAAGGTACAAATAAGGCATCAACAATATAAACATGTCCAGGCTAAGTGAGAACGAAATGTGCCTTGTATAAGGAATGAGAAATATCTATCCTTAAAAGTCTTGGCATTGACAGAATGTTTGAGACCGCTTGGAAGTGAATTCCAAAGATTAGTCCCCGAAAAGAGTAGGCTGGACTTAAAAAGATCTATACGAGGCCGAGGAGCATACATTTTTTGTCGGGTCTCTTAAATTGTGGGACGTGAATTGAGAAGAAAGAGGTGCAGGCGCTCTTCCAATTATGAGTTTATGCATCAAAACGCCTTTATTGTACATGAGTCTTGACTTAGGAGGAAGAATGTTTAAAAGTTTATAGTCTTCGTTGGAAACCGAGACTTGTAATAAAATAACTTTGATTGCTCTTTTATGTATACTAAATAAAGGTTTCAGAGTTTTTGCACTTGCACAATCCCATAATGTTGACGCATAATCAATGATCGATTGAATGTGAGCGTAAAGCCTCTTGGAGAGTATTTTACAAACTCCTGTAACGTGATCAGTCCACGATAAATCGTTATCAAGAATAACACCTATAGTGGGGCTCCTATGTTGCAAAATCATTCAAATCATGCAACAAACACCAAATTCAGCAAATATGAAGAGTTTTATGTGCTTAACAAAACCTGATACAGAGCCACCGCGAAAAATAAAAAAATGGGTAGTTTTTAAACAATTTTTCAAAATGGCCGCCAGTGTAAAAATTGGGTATGTTAGGCATATTTCACTTCATGTGATTAACAGCAAATTTGGCGTAAATGGACATTTGCTTTTGCTTAACAAAACCTGATACAGAGCCACCGTGAAAAAATTAAAAAATCAGTAGTTTTTTTAACAATTTTCAAAATGGCCGCCAATAAAAGGGTATTTAGGCATTTTTGGTGCTACAAGACATTCTCTTGCAATAGAAACTAACACAAAAACATTTTTTAAACAAAACAATACATGTATTGTTGGTGCAGAGAATGATTGGACGGTGTGGGTGGCAGCGTTGAAGAATTTGTGGATTACCTAAACTGTGCAAAAATAAATATATTGCACCAATTTTCATACCAAAACGAAAACATTCATTCCTGTGCTGTTGTATTCAATGTATGCTATTGAGGGCACTCAACTTGGCTAACTGGAACACTTTTAAGATAAAATGTGGCCTTTACATGGGTTATTTGACCGCCGCCCAAATAAGGGTACCCCCAAAATAAAACTGATAAAAATGTAATGTATCAACTCAAAAGTCGACTAAAATTCATAATCGCTGTATTTCGAAAACGTTGTTTGTTCTCATGTGTTTACACAACTAGCACATTCCGGTAAGTGTATATACTCAAAAGAAACTTTGGCAGTACTTGAAACAACCATCTGTCATATTATACATGCGAAGTCAAACATATGTGGGATGTAAGTTAACAAACCTGTGGCAGTTTTTAAAATATCATTTCGTGAAGATTTGAAAGTGAACTCAAACGGTTGAACTACGCCTCGTGTGTAGACACACATTCCTGAAAGTTTCAACGCAACCCACTTGGTCATTGCTAAAATACATGGATTTTAGTTGACTTGGGTATCCCTCAAATTTGACACATAAACATCTCATCCGTGAGATCGACACATACATCAGTAGGTACAATGGCACAACACTAGAAATATGCAAGATGGCGAAATAAAACAACCTGTTCTGGATGGATAATCAAGTTGACTTTCTCTTCGTATACAACAGTGACCCAGTTGTGCCTCAGGAATTGTCGTCGGCTTTTTAAAAGGTACCCGAAGTTTTTGTCGCATCTCTTTGTCACGTCAAGGGTATCCTTATTTTGACGGTGTAAATGATGATGTAAAAAAAACAACAAATGTGCCAGATAGCGAAGATGCGAGCCTTTAATGGCATAGCCAGTTTGAATAAATTGACACAGGAATAAATGTTTGAGTTGGGGTATGAAAATGGGTGCAATAATATTTTTGCACAGTTTAGATGCTGACAGTTTTCACAGGCATGCAAGCACATTTGCAGAAAGCTGTGGTCTGCAGTCCTTCTTAGCAGCATTTCCAGCGTTTTGTTGTACAGCTCTTCTTGCAGGCACACCTCATGAGTTCTCGGCACACGCTGGATACCTCTTGGAAAGCTCGTCCAGAATGACTCCCACTTTCCAGCCTTGAACTGCCAGCCCACAGAGTTTGGAAGTCTAATAGGTAGATGGCTCTTCTCAATCTCATGTCCTGCAGCAGCAGTAAGGGGATTATGGTCAATTTGGCAGCTCTTTTTACTGAAGAGGTACCGTCTAGCACTATTTACACCCAGTACGTTGCTGGTTTTGTCCTACAAATGTACACCAAAAAGCTCTTGTGCTGCCCTGTCAGTGGTACTCAGCTTACAAAGAGGAGCAGACAACATGAAGAAAGTTTGAGTGACGTCTTCAAATGCTTGCCATACTTCCCAAGCCTTCTGATTCCCCAATACCATTGAAGAACGACATAGTGTCACAGCCTGTAAGGCTATGCAAAATGGGCAGACAGGGTGACTTCTCTTGACCAATGGCTTTGGCAATGTGATACACTTCACGAGCAGAACACAGCTGGAATGAGAAGCAGACTGTCTGGCCTCCTCTACATCCATGGTGCAGGAAATCAGCCTGGGGTACCCTTCACACAAAAGATCAAAAGTGACATTTTTATTTGAATGTATTTGAATAATTACTGTTTCAGGTTAAAAAACAAACAAACACAGTTTCCAGTGACCGAACTGATTCTGGAATCTTTCTGACCGCTACATTTATTCGCTTAAAACAGTCGCTAACAGAATGTTGACCATAGTGAGGGTACGTTAAACCCATCAAATTCACAGAGGTCGCTTACAAATGATGTGCAAACATGTTCCAATTAATACAAATAAAAAAATCTTACTGATAAGCTAGACAGGATGTATTAGGTAACAAACCTTGATACAGTAGTACTTGTGAAATCAGCTCCCTTCTGTGGCACCGGAATAATTGCAGAACGCTTGTTCCCAGGAACCGGCATGTGGTGTAACTCGTGTATATATCCTGTAAAAATAAAATTCACACCAATGCACGGTCAACTTAAAATAAGCAAAAGGATGAGAAACAAACAACAAACCAAAATTGTAAAACTCAAAGAGCGGTACCTCTTCATTTTTCAAAACCACTTATCTCATTTGATTAGCATACACTGTATGCTTTTGTCTGTTACCTACCGTCTTTGAAAGTTTGATCACAACACTGTAAAGACATGGGGAGTGGAGTGTTTTTATCTCCAGCTGGTCATCCTACTATCTGGCCTACCCTCACTCAGTTTTTGACTCTACCCCTCCCCACCTCAGCCGTTCAGAGACTTATGGAAGTCCTTAACGTAGGCAGGACTAATCATTGATCATACCATGAACAATCTCTTTCACCTCGCCTTTTATTCAAAGTTCGTTTAATCTGTTTAAAATCACCAGCGTGGCGATCATGATTTCCTTACTTGTAATCAACAGATAGATCTAGATCTATCAGCATCACTGACAATCCAGCTAATGAGCTATTGCAAGATTAAACAAAGTCTCTGCATTTCAGCGCTTCACCCGATGAATAACAGACCCCAGGGGAGAATTAAACAGTAAAATGATGTGACATTGGTGAATGGATGCGTATTCTTGAAAACTTACCTTCAGAAACGTTGTTTTCGCTCAAATCAAAACACGCAATGTTGCGGAGGCCGCCATCTTGAATTTTTATGCTGCGGATATATAACATTCTAAAAACGATCAAATTAAATACCAGAACACAAAAATACCCATAAGAGTATTTATGTCATGCATGTGTTATCAGCAGACAACTTCTGGTGCGTGGTAAACCATTGAATTTTACATTTGCTGAGTTGGGATTATTTAATGCTGAGCGCTTTTGGTACGAATTTCGTCTGCTGTAAATGCAGCCTTTTATTCCCTATCAAAAACAAAAAAACCGATTTCTGAAGTGGCTCTGTATCTGAAATCTCTTAAATAATCATAAGGAACAATATCACAAAGTATGATGTTTGTTGCAAGATGTGAATGATTTATTAGTGCGTCTGCAACATACGAGCCCCACTACTAGAAATTTGTGTTTATTAACCTCTTCAACAATGTGGTTATCAATCGTTAAAGGTGGAAGTTTAGATTTTAAGTTTTGGCGTTTTTGTCTGGTGGTAATAAGCATGCTTTTTGTTTTGTCTGGATTAAGAGCCATGTGGTTTAATTCGGTCCACGCTAAAAGCTCGTTAACACTTTCTTGAAGTTGTTTTGACAATACCTTCACATTTGAGTGGGAATTGTGAATAGTGGTATCATCAGCGAAGAGTTCACAGTTACTGCTTATGTGTAGGGGAAGGTCATTAATGTAAATCGTAAAGAGAAGAGGGCCGAGTACAGATCCCTGAGGAATGCCATAACCTACCGACTGCATGCTGG
Organism: Littorina saxatilis; assembly: GCF_037325665.1. Taxonomy (NCBI): domain Eukaryota; kingdom Metazoa; phylum Mollusca; class Gastropoda; order Littorinimorpha; family Littorinidae; genus Littorina; species Littorina saxatilis. The sequence goes on along the minus strand of NC_090258.1, from coordinate 777,097 downwards.
ACATAGAGCCGTTGGCGCACACAGCTTGTACTCGATCAGAAACAAAAGACTTGATTAACGATATTGTATCCTTTCTAAGGCCGTACAGCGCGAGTTTCCTAAGAAGTAAGCCATGATGAATCACATCAAATGCTTTAGCAAAGTCAACGAAGAGAGCAGCACATAATTTGTCTTCGTTGATCTTGCTCAACCACTGATCAACTAAAGAAACAAGTGCTGTGTGGCATGAATGAAGAGTTCTGAACCCGGACTGATTTGGGTGAAATAAAGCATTTTCGTTAAAATGTGACAGAATAAACTTGTTGATATGTTGTTCCAACGGCTTTGATAAAACCAGCGAGAGAGAGAGAGAGAGAGAGAGAGAGAGAGAGAGAGAGAGAGAGAGAGAGAGAGAGAGAGAGAGAGAGAGAGAATTGAATTGAATTGAATTGAATTGAATTGAATTGAACTTTATTTAACAAGGATTAAGATTTAAGGCTACGCCTTTTCTTACAATCTGCCCTTGGGACGCATAGACACACCATGATATGTTTAGAAAATCAAAAATTCAAAAATTGTAACTACTAACGATGGTTGGTTCGTTGACCAGGGACATGTTGTAACTACTAACGATGGTTGGTTCGTTGACCAGGGACATATTGTAACTACTAACGATGGTTGATTCGTTGACCAGGGACATATTGTAACTAATAACGATGGTTGGTTCGTTGACCAGGGACATATTGTAACTACTAACGATGGTTGGTTCGTTGACCAGGGACATATTGTAACTACTAACGATGGTTGGTTCGTTGACCAGGGACATATTGTAACTAATAACGATGGTTGGTTCGTTGACCAGGGACATGTTGTAACTACGAACGATGGTTGGTTCGTTGACCAGGGACATATTGTAACTAATAACGATGGTTGGTTTGTTGACCAACGTGCCCACAGGCCGACTGATTTTCGACAACCTGAAGAAGTCCATTGCCTACACGCTGACGTCCAACATCCCCGAGATCTCGCCGTTCCTCGTGTACATCCTGTTCGGAACCCCGCTGCCCCTCGGCGTGGTCACCATCCTGTGCATCGACCTGGGCACGGACATGGTGCCCGCCATCTCGCTGGCCTACGAGCGAGCGGAGAGCGACATCATGAAACGCCCGCCCAGAACCTCCAACGACAGGCTGGTCAACGAAAGGTTAGTCAAGTGTACAGGCTGGTCAACGAAAGGTCAGTCAAGCGTACAGGCTTGTCAACGATAGGTCAGTCAGGTGTACAGGCTGTTGAACGATAGGTCAGTCAAGTGTACTAGAGGCTGGTCAACGATAGGTCAGTCAGGTGTACAGGCTGTTGAACGATAGGTCAGTCAAGTGTACTAGAGGCTGGTCAACGATAGGTTAGTCAAGTGTACAGGCTGTTCAACGATAGGTTAGTCAAGTGTACAGGCTGTTGAACGATAGGTCAGTCAAGTGTACTAGAGGCTGGTCAACAATAGGTTAGTCAAGTGTACAGGCTGGTCAACGATAGGTCAGTCAGGTGTACAGGCTGTTGAACGATAGGTCAGTCAAGTGTACTAGAGGCTGGTCAACGATAGGCTAGTCAAGTGTACAGGTTGGTCAACGATAGGTCAGTCAGGTGTACAGGCTGTTGAACGATAGGTTAGTCAAGTGTACAGGCTGTTTAACGATAGGTTAGTCAAGTGTACAGGCTGTTCAACGATAGGTAAGTCAAGTGTACAGGCTGGTCAGCGATAGGTAAGTCAAGTGTACAGGCTGGTCAGCGATAGGTCAGTCAGGTGTACAGGCTGTTCAACGAAAGGTCAGTCAAGTGGACTTAATCCTTGCTTGGACCTTTGCCACAGCGGAGTAAAGGCGTCCATAACGTTTCTCCATCACGCTCTGCTCTGGGCTGTCCTTTCCATCTGTGTCCTGCTCTTACCCAGCCCCTTTAGCTCCGCCTCCCCCTCTGGGCTGTCCTTTCCATCCGTGTCCTGCTCTTACCCAGCCCCTTTAGCTCCGCCTCCCCCTCTGGGCTGTCCTTTCCATCTGTGTCCTGCTGTTACCCAGCCCCTTTAGCTCCGCCTCCCCCTCTGGGCTGTCCTTTCCATCTGTGTCCTGCTCTTACCCAGCCCCTTTAGCTCCGCCTCCCCCTCTGGGCTGTCCTTTCCATCTCTGTCCTGCTGTTACCCAGCCCCTTTAGCTCCGCCTCCCCCTCTGGGCTGTCCTTTCCATCTCTGTCCTGCTGTTACCCAGCCCCTTTAGCTCCGCCTCCCCCTCTGTCCTGCTGTTACCCAGCCCCTTTAGCTCCGCCTCCCCCTCTGTCCTGCTGTCACCCAGCCCCTTTAGCTCCGCCTCCCCCTGTCTTCTCTTTTCCCACTGCCAGGTTGCAGGTCCAGAGAGGCATGAAACACCTAGAGAAATCATTTGCCAAATCATATTCCTTGCAGACTGATTGCAATGGGACCAGACAGATCATAGCAGACTTAAACGTCGGCTACAATTGACGATCCTTTTCACATTCATTGCGCACAGTTATTCTTGATGGAGAAACATTTAGCTGGAATTCTCCATCTTCACCATACATTCTTTTACACTATTTACCATGCCGAATGCACAATTCATGGAGGTCCGTCACAGGTTGAAAGTTAAGCTAAAAATAATAACTGCATGCATTCCATGACAGGTTAAAACTGCAGCTACATTTCATTACTTGATCATACATCCCTTGCAGACTTTTCCTTATAGCAGGGAGACTTGAAGCTCAGTTGGTAGAGCACTGGACTTGTCATCCTCGGGTCACGGGTTCCAATCCATGCCTGGACGGACATGGGTCAACTTCATGGACATAATCTGAAACAGTATCCATGCCCCAACCCACTGTCACCCCTTGGCGCATTAAGGACCTCGGTCATTCTGCTGGAAGTCCAGCTGGCTGATTACACCTAAACAAGCACGCACCTGGGTAGCGTCAGTGGGAGGAAGTGACAGTAATTTCCCAGCAAATAAATAGTAAACAAATGGAAATGAAAACTATGAAATGAGTTATCATAGGACCAAACAGGCACGACGTAGGTCATTTCAGAAATCCTGAACTCAGTGGCATTCTTCCTTTTTCAGACTGATCGCCGTTTCATACGGGATGATCGGCATGATACAGGCCGTGGCCGGGTTCTACGCCTGGATTGTGGTCTTCGCGGAGAGTGGTTGGCGCCTCAGGTCCTTGCCCAAAGTTAGGGTAGCCTGGGATTCCTCGAACGTCAACGATCTAGAGGACACGTATGGCCAGAACTGGGTAAATCTGAGAGAGGCCTTTTTGACTCAATTGAGTATAACACAATTGCAGGTGTTGATAATCAGCAGACATGGCCAAAGTGTGGCTTGTTTTCGTCAAATGTCAGAGTCACTTAAGGGCAGAGGTGGCACGGAATTTTAATCCAAAATGGTCACATGATGTGATTTGGGTTTTTAGCATATTTAGGTACTTTGAACACCCTAGAATAACTGCATAATGTTTATTTTGTCAATTTCATCCTCTTTTCGGTTCGACGTCTCAAACAGCGATGTTTCTCTCACCTCGGCCTCTAAAAGATAAATTCAGCGGATATCCATCATGCAAGAGGCAGGGGAAGTTACAACTTGCGGCAGATCGAGCAGCGAAGAAAAATAAGCTAGCGGTCGGTGTGAATGTTGAGTCCGCGATGCCTGAATAACAGGTAGGACGTCAGGCCTTGGTTATCTCACATAAACTCCACCTTGACTGTCCCAGTTACACCCTAAAGTACTGCTAATCGAACTTCGGACCCATCTCCCACTCATGTATCTCATTCTTGGTGAAACAATGATATTTTGAGATATTTGCTTCGTTGCAAAATCCAACTTTTCTCATTCAAGGAACGCAACAACTAGGTGCATTTTCGAGTGAATCAAATTTTGGGCTAAAATCTGTTGGATTTCATCCCGACTCTATTTCACCAATAAGAAGTTGATATATTTTTCTCCATCTAGATCATTGAATCCCTTGAAATTGTCAGGGAAGCATTATGTCTAGAGGTTTTTTTTTGCAGAAGCCCGACTGACGTCCTCCTACCTAAAGCTGCATGAGTTTTGGAAAAAAAATAATGCTTACTTCGAAGCAATTTCCGATCAAAACTCGGCCACTTTGTGTGTGATGGAAAGAAGAATTAGCAGAAACCATATCTGTCTGCTCCTGCGATAAAACTGAGAACATCGAGAGTTGCAAGTAAAAATCCAAACGCCTTATTTCCAGCTGATCATAATCACTGTACTTGATGTTTCATTGATTGTAGCATCAGTCTGATGTCCATATGTGCAACTTTGGACTAATTGGGGATTGTGAAGAGTACTTGTAGTATTGGAAAATGTCAGTGAAAAGTACCTGACTGCACACAAACTCTTGGTTTGTCAATCTGTCTTCACTGTGCGCAGAAAATCACTTCACAAACTTTCAAATGCAATTTTCTCAGAATGTGATTTTCAAGGACGGTAACCACACGGCGATGGTCTTCACTTCCCATTTACTTGTGGTAGACTACTAAATTTTTTTCCCCAATCATTGTAAAATAATTCGCCCCGTAGTTACAGAAGCGCTTTTTAAAAAAAAAACTATGAATTGGAATGAAAGCCTGACATAGCATTTTCATGCAAAAATATAATATCGCCCAATTTCATTTATTTTTACTGGGAACTAAGGCTGATACTCATAGAAATGCTCTGTAACTACTGAGAAATACTACTTGTTAGTTCATAACAAAACAAGAGGCGAAGCCTTCAAGGCTCCCGTAAGAAATCGACAAACAGTAACACAAACTCAATCACTCCGTCACACATACACGCACACAGTAAGCATAGACACAGTGCAAGATCTGTCTGTCTGTAGTCTACTTAAAGCCATATGTACTCGATGACTATACACGCTAATTGCTTTACCAACAGCTGGAGACATGCTAAATTAAGTTTCCTGCAAAATATTGTGGTCTAGGACCCCTTCAATGTTGAGATATGTTAATTTTCATTTTGATCTAGATCGTCCTATTTATAGATTTGCCAACAGAGGTAGCGTTGACGCAAGGGAAATAACTCCGCGTCTTTGTTTACATCCAAAGTTTTTGAGACTCTAAAACAAGCTGTAATGCATGTATATGGTCCGCGCATGGCGACATATCGTCATTACATGGTCTTATGGTGCGTTTGACATCGATTATGGGCAAACATGGGGCGGGGATATAGCTCAGTTGGTAGCGCGCTGGATTTGTATTCAGTTGGCCGCTGTCAGCGTGAGTTCGATCCCAGGTTCGGCGGAAATTTATTTCAGAGTCAACTTTGTGTGCAGACTCTCTTCGGTGTCCGAACCCTCCCCCCGTGTACACTACATTGGGTGTGCACGTTAAAGATCCCACGATTGACAAAAGGGTCTTTCCTGGCAAAATTGCTTAGGCACAGTTAATAATTGTCTACCTATACCCGTGTGACTTGGAATAATAGGCCGTGAAAGGTAAATATGCGCCGAAATGGCTGCAATCTACTGGCCGTATAAAATTTCATCTCACACGGCATCACTGCAGAGCGCCTAGAACTGTACCCACGGAATATGCGCGATATAAGCGTCATTGATTGATTGATTGATTGAACTACACTTTGTAAACACGGGAGCGCGTACATATGCCTTTAAGGGGACACGACTGCCACTGAGATCGACACTGCCCTTTCGACAGCGCTTCCTCGCGCAGACACTGAAAACACGCTGTGCAGATCAACCTGTAGGAAATCTCCTTTGGTATCTTCTTTATCTATTTTTTCTGGAGCCGCTACGAAACCGAACAATGTGAAATCGTCTTCCCCGAATCGGCGAATGCAGCTCGGTTAGAACTGAGAAGTGAATCTATACCACAATGCTTCACGCGATCTGACCCAACCTTGACCCCTGACCTGGTCTACATACCACACATAACACAAACCAGTTACCTGTTTTTACCCCCCCCCCCAAAAAAAAACTCACCACCACCCGTTTTCTTTGGATACACACTTTATCTACATACGTGCCGACGAAATGTTGATCATTGCTTCAATACTTTGAAGCTTTCTTTCTTTCTTTCTTTATTTGGTGTTTAACGTCGTTTTCAACCATTTAAGGTTATATCGCGACGGACTTTGAAGCTGTTGCTTGGATAATAACCCGGTAAATTAGTATTTCGGTGTTCAGTCAGTCTTTCTTACAAACAGACACACACATACACACACCCACACACGCGCATGCATGCACGCACACACACACACACACAGGCTCACACACACACACACACACACACACACACACACACACACACACACACACACACACACACAGTGACTCACACAGATCTCATACATACAAAACTCATACACACATAGACAGACGGACACACACACCTTTACAAACAAACACACATACACACACAAACATACACACAAACTTATGCACACACACACACACCCACATACACATACACACACTCTCTCTCTCTCTCTCTCTCTCTCTTTCTTACACACACGCACACACACATACACACACACACACACGCACGAACGCACACACACACACACACACACACACACACACACACACACACACACACACACGAGTACACATACATAAACAGTAACAATAACACATGTGCACAAAATGAACACACACACACACACCGCGCGAGAGAGAAAGACCACAGGGAGGCATGCCGTCATGATGCATTAATTGACGTCAAACACTTTTGACCGTGACGTAATCTTCTTATGCGAGCTCTATCCATAGTCTTGGATAACCCTACACACATAGACTCGGAAATGTTAAAGTTTCTATCACACACACACGCACGCACAGACAGACAAAAGTTAGCACCGCATAGGCGATACTTACGTGAGCCAAATAATTATGAGGTTGTTAGTTTGAGAACTGTCTAAAATATCACGCTCGAGCAGAATAGGCTGTACTGTTTTTTTGTCAAAAATCTAGCGTTTTTACCCATAAAATGATCCTCAGGCAAAACATATGCACAAATTAGTCTTTTTATGTGTTTTTGCTTGATAATACATACAAATATTGCAAGAAAAAGTGCAAACATCCAGTAGAAATTCTTCGTGCCACCTCTCCCCTTAACATTGAAGGCTTACCTTAAAAAAAAATCTTTCAAAAAAACCATTTGACGTTGAGGTTATCTCGAAGGTTTTGTAACCTTCGCCGGTCGTCGTGGGTCCGTGTGGACCCAGAAGGGTGTTTAATTGCAAATATCTCTTAAATTAGTTGTAATTTTTTAATGAGCTTTTAAGAATGCCTCAGACACCTAAAAATCTCATGTCCTAAAAGATCATTAAATTTCAGCGAGAAGTAATTAAAAAAACAAAGGTCAAACTTAGACTACACACGGGAGATATTGTGGGGCCGTGCGGACCCATGTTTCTCAAACTGAAAGAACTTACATAAAAACTAAGGAGAGAAGTCACAAACCTTCAGGTATTGGCTTTAAACATCATTTTCTATGATTTGTTTAATTTTAGAGTTAATAAGCAAGTCGCGTGGAGCGAAATTAATACATAACAATGTGGGTCCACACGGCCCCACGACGTCTACAGAAGGGTATTCACGTTTTTCCTTGTTTTGAGAAGCTTTAGTCCGCACGGTAATAATTAAATTAATAATTTGATTTAATTACTTCTTGCGGAAATTTAACCACGGTGTCTACGGAAGGGGATGCACGTGTTTGCTACTTTGGAAAGCATGGGTCTACAGAAGGGTATGCATATTTTGTTCCTTCTTTGAGAAGCATGGGTCCGCACGGCCCCACGATGTCTTCCGTGTGTAGTCAATAACCCGGTCGGGCGAAGGTTAAGCTAGACCTTTAAAACTGTGCACACTTTGAGAGTTTTGATGATCTCACGAAGTGACCCGAGTTTGGTTGACCGTCGTCAAATTATGGGGTCACAGCGGGGCCATGTTCGTTGCATAACGTAGAGGTTATCTGGGATGTTTTTGAAGTTAGAGTTTGTAAACCTTGCGCATGTCTAAGGGTTTGATAATTTCCCGACTTGATCTAAGTTTAATTGACCCTCGTCAAGTTCTGAGGTCACAAGGGGTCATGTTCCAATCATAATAAGTTACCATTGACGTTATCTCGGGCGTTTTTGAAGCTACAGCATTGAAACTTTGCACACTTCAAGGATTTGATAATCTGCCAACATGAACCTAGTTTGGTTAACCCCCGTCACATTTTGGGGTCAAATTGGGGTCATGTTTGTAAACACTTCAGGTTGAGTTTTTCTCAGTTATATTGGGAGCAAATCCAAATTTCACACAGTTGTAGGTAATAATAATAATAATGGACATTTGCTATAGCGCATAATCATATAATATGCTCAATGCGCTTTACAATAACTAGAATTAACACAACTAATAATAAAACCATACACAATGAACAAGACCCACAATCTACATAACACAGCATACTCAGCATACTCCATGCAAGCAAACACAAAAGCTTAACACACTCCAAGCACGCAAGACCAAGCAAACAGGTGTTGCCAATCAGCAGATGTGACAAAAATAATGTTGCTTGTTTTCGTCAAATACCATTTGCTTTTCTTGTAATTGACCATATAATGCCGTGGTTGTAATTGACCATATCATACTGTGGTTGTAATTAACCTTATCATGCTGTGGTTGTAATTGAGGGTTATTGACCATATCATACTGTGGTTGTAATTAACCTTATCATGCTGTGGTTGTAACTATCCATATCATGCTGTGGTTGTGATTGACCATATCATACTGTGGTTGTAATTGACCATATCATACTGTGGTTGTAATTGACCATATCATACTGTGGTTATAATTGACCGTATCATACTGTGGTGTAATTGACCGTATCATACTGTGGTGTAATTGACCGTATCATACTGTGGTGTAATTGACCGTATCATACTCTGGTGTAATTGACCGTATCATACTGTGGTGTAATTGACCATATCATACTGTGGTGTAATTGACCGTATCATACTGTGGTGTAATTGACCATATCATACTGTGGTGTAATTGACCATATCATACTGTGGTGTAATTGACCGTATCATACTGTGGTGTAATTGACCATATCATACTGTGGTGTAATTGACCGTATCATACTGTGGTGTAATTGACCGTATCATACTGTGGTGTAATTGACCGTATAATACTGTGGTGTAATTGACCATATCATGTCGTGGTTGTAATTGTCCGTATCATACTGTGGTGTAATTGACCATATCATACCGTGGTTGTAATTGTCCATTATCATACTGTGGTGTAATTGTCCATATCATGCCGTGGTTGTCCATTATCATACTGTGGTGTAATTGTCCATATCATGCCGTGGTTGTAATTGTCCATTATCATACTGTGGTGTAATTGTCCATATCATGCCGTGGTTGCAATTGTCCTTTATCATACTGTGGTGTAATTGTCCATATCATGCTGTGGTTGTAATTGTCCATTATCATACTGTGGTGTAATTGTCCATATCATGCCGTGGTTGTAATTGTCCATTATCATACTGTGGTCTAATTGTCCATATCATGCCGTGGTTGTAATTGTCCATTATCATGCCGTGGTTGTAATTGTCCATTATCATACTGTGGTGTAATTGTCCATATCATGCCGTGGTTGCAATTGTCCATTATCATACTGTGGTGTAATTGTCCATATCATGCTGTGGTTGTAATTGTCCATTATCATACTGTGGTGTAATTTTCCATATCATGCCGTGGTTGTAATTGTCCATTATCATACTGTGGTCTAATTGTCCATTATCATACTGTGGTCTAATTGTCCATATCATGCCGTGGTTGTAATTGTTCATTATCATGCCGTGGTTGTAATTGTCCATTATCATGCCGTGGTTGTAATTGTCCATTATCATGGTCAGACACAATCACAACGCAAGGACCTGCAGCTGACCGGCTACACCGTGTTCTTCGTCACCATAGTGATTGTCCAGTGGTCGGACCTCGTCATCTGCAAGACCAGGCGCCTCTCTCTCGTGCATCAAAAAATGACGTAAGTGCAACGGGGAGAGCACGTCTCGTGGGGAGTACTTGTCTATTTGGAGAGTGCTTGTCTCTTGGGTAGTGCCTGTCATTGGGGGAGTGCTTTTTTTCATTGTCTCATGGGGAGTTCTTGTCTCTTTGGAAGTATTTGTTTCTTTGTGAGTACATTATGACGGTCCAAATACACCAAACATTGGGGAGTACTTAGGAGGGTCCAAATACACCAAACGTTGGGGAGTACTTAGGAGGGTCCAAATACACCATACATTGGGGAGTACTGACGAGGGTCCAAATACACCATACGTTGGGGACTACTTAGGAGGGTCCAAATACACCATACATTGGGGAGTACTTAGGAGGGTCCAAATACACCATACGTTGGGGAGTACTTAGGAGGGTCCAAATACACCATACATTGTGGAGTACTGACGAAGGTTCAAATACACCATGCATTGGGGAGTACTAACGAGGGTTCAAATACACCATACATTGGGGAGTACTAACGAGGGTTCAAATACACCATACATTGGGGAGTACTAACGAGGGTTCAAATACACCATACATTGGGGAGTACTGACGAGGGTTCAAATACACCATACGTTGGGGAGTACTAACGAGGGTCCGAATACACCATACAGCTTGATAGCAGGGCACGCACTGACACACACGCCCATACACCCCTCCCCCCCCCCCCCACACACACACACACTGCCCAGTGACACAGATCTGGTGGTTTCAGGAATCACGTGCTGACCTTCTCGCTGTTCTTTGAGACCGCGCTGGCTCTGTTGCTGTGCTACACCCCGGGCATGGCCGCGGCGCTCCAGACTCGACCCCTCCTGTACGCTACACCGCACTCCTCAATATCATACAGACAATACTACAATGATCAATAGCATACAGACAATACTACATGGCCTGCTGCTCGCACCAGAAATACACCAGTTGCTTTTTTGACTAACCTGAGTAATTGGTTAATTATTATGTAGAGGTTACATGCCGAGTCTCGAACTGAGACCATTATTTTTAATAATCACTGAGACGAGGTGTGTAACCTCTGTATTCCTCCTTTCTTCAGTTATTCAAAGAAAACAGGAGTTTTTGTGCGAAAGTTTGATCAAATCCGAATCACTCAACCAGTCAACCTGCGCAGGCGATCGATTAATGCGCGGTTGTATAGTTCCGTGCAAATCATTCCATTCTGTTAACACTTCTTGTCAGTTTCCCTGTTTTGGACTAAAATCAAGTACACAGATATGCTGTTATTCAGCTGTGGCGGTAAAGTCAGATATTGTGTGTTCTGTTTATGTTTTAGTATCGCTTAGGATAATGTTCTTTCCTCAAATGGGACTAGCAGACGAACTTTTGCACCCGTGTTCCAACGTTAATTACTGTATGAAGTTCAGTTTTCTGGGGAAAATAGTGAATGAAACCGCTTTATGTTCTTTAAGGGCCCAGACATACCTAGTGACGGGTGTATTGTTTCTTAATTTTGTAATTTCAGTTTGCTTCCAGATAACAGCTTCATATTTGGCAATTAGATAGCTGAATGCCTAAGCTAACATACAAAAATATAATTTTAGTCAAACAAATAATATAAAGTTTGCCAAAAAAATAATAAACAAAAAACTATGTTTCGAAAATGCCAAAAAAAAAGAGTTGGTTTTGACAACATTGTTTTCATTCTAGTCATATCAGAACTATTTCCTTTGGTATAAATGTATATAAAGGATATACCTGGATCATTTACTAAAATAAACAGAGTAAGTTTAATATTTTGTATTTTAGGCTAAACTAAATTTTGTGAAAAAATTGCTGATTTTATTTTTACTTTGAAAATACATTGCACATGCTACACTAACAAGACTTCAATTATTTTAGTACACGTTCCAGATATGACAAAACTCTATTTCCATGCCACACATCAAGGTCATAGCTTAAAAAACAAAAAAAGTTATGTTGTAAAAATGAACAAACCGACTCGTTTTCCGGACAAAATCACAACATAAAAAATGCCATTTTATACTGTTCAAAAAAAGAAACGCATAGCTTGTAATATTTGGTTAATTTAGTTATATGGCTACAAGGATATCCACCAAACTGTAGAAAATGTTTATCTGGTCGTCGACCTTTCGTCCATTGCCACAAGTGAGCTCTGCACGTGACGCATGCGTTATCAGTGGCTACAATGTCAAAATTGCTCATTTGGCATGACCACTCGTCATGCTTCAGTGTAATCTCGTGAAACTCGGGGAATATTGAGCTCTCACCATGTCTTCCAAAACCCATAAAAGCGGATTGTTCGCCACAAAGAAATCAGACGACAATTCAGCGACGAAAGATGGCCCGATTGAGCAGAGAAGACCGCCAAATTGCATTGGGTCGTTTACAAGCAGGCCAAAGTCAAAGTGCAATCGCCAGGCACTTCCACGTGTCCCAGAGCACCATCAGTAGACTGTGGGTCAGGTTTCAAGCCACTGGCTCCGTTGCTGACTTGCCACGAGCGGGAAGACCAAGGGCGACAACTGCTGCTCACGACCGCTTCATACGGCTCCGCCACCTCCGGAATCGTTTCCTGTCGGCCTCATCTTCTGTCCAGGCTCTCCCCGGGCCACACCGATTATCGGACCAGACCGTGCGGAACCGCCTGCATGAAGTTGGTTTGAGAGCTCGCAGACCTCACAGAGGAGCTGTCCTCACCCGCCGCCATCGCCAGAACCGAGTGCAGTGGGGCAACCAGCACCTTCGCTGGACCGTCCGGAATCACTGGAGACACGTGTGGTTCAGCGACGAGTCCTACTTCCTGCTCCAGCGACATGATGGTCGGAGGAGGGTCTACCGGAGAGTAAACGAACGTTACGCGCCCAACTGTGTGGATGAGGCACCCGTTCATGGTGGTGGAGGCGTCATGGTGTGGGGGGCGATCAATACCGCTGGAAGGAGCACCCTGGTGCACGTCCAAGGGCGCATAACTGCCCAGCGATACGTGGAGGAAATTCTGCGCCCACACGCCCTTCCTCTTCTGGCTGACCAGGATGCCATATTCCAGCAGGACAACGCTCGCCCGCACACAGCACGACTCACCACCCAGTTCCTCACCGACCACCATGTCCAGGTGCTTCCCTGGCCATCCATGTCGCCAGACATGAACCCGATAGAACACCTCTGGGATGAATTGGACAGACGTGTGCGCAGGCGAGAAGAAGCGCCGGCAAATCACCGCGATCTATTGCAGGCACTTCAGGAGGAGTGGGACACCATCCCACAGCAAGATATCCGGCATCTGATCCAGTCCATGCCCAGAAGGTGCCGGGCAGTTGTTGCTGCTCAAGGCAGTCACACCCCCTACTGACTTGACAGCCTCAGCACCCAATCGTATTGATTGACTGATTGATTTGAAGATGCAAATGAACTGTGTGTGCATTCAACTGTGTTCATACCAAATTTCAAACAAATAATCTAAATATTGGATTTTCTGTTAATTTTTTCGAAAAATAAAACAAATTTGGCAAGTAGCAACTATGCGTTTCTTTTTTTGAACAGTATACTTACAGAAAAAAGTTAGTGTCCACCGCTGAGATAGGGGAACCCCTCTGCTTCTGTTTGTTGTTCGTCCCTACCAATCCTCTTCAATCTCCTTGCCTTCTGAGTCGTAATGATTAATAATTAATAATTAATTAAATATTTTTAATTTAAATACTTAAATTAATATTAATTAATATTAATATTCCGTAATGATATTTTGGCTGTTTTGGGGGTCACATGACCTACTTTGACCCCATATATTTCCCGTTATACCTGGGAATTTCCCCCCAAAAAATATCTGGCATGAAAATAGAGATATTCTGCTGTAAGAAAATATGAAGTGTGGAACAACACATGAAAAAGTGATTTTTGACACGTTACTAGGTAGGTCTGTGTAGATGTGTGCATTTGGTTGTGTGTGATCTGTTTATAAAATGAAATATTGTTGAAAACTGACCGTCGGATTGCAGTCAGTGTTGTCGAAGAAACTGAGTGAAAAGAAGGGGAACTACTCTTGTCGCTAGACAAAGTATGAGTTACTTGCCTTGGGAATTTGCTTGTGATGAACGTTTGTGCACGGCAGATCTACATTCAGAAAACAACCGAACTCATGGATTTTATATGGAGATTAATGTGTTCAGGCCTGTAGTTGTTAATTTAAATGCGGTATGTTTGTATTGTTTGCTCCAGAGATGTATACTTCGTACATTAGAGCGTTCGGAACTTTTCAGTCGCAAAAAGTAGTACCGAAACAGAACAACTTCTCAACCCAGTGCACTATCGAGGATTCAGGCTGTTGCTGGCTCGTTATCCCAGCGAAGCTGGAGGTATCCCACGAACGCTATACTGTAATCGACTTGAGAAATGTTCACACCGATAATACATGATAAAGAAGGATTCGTTGTGCCCGATTATGGGCTACAGTTGGAGATGGAAGTTCACCAAAAATTGGGACCATACTAACAAAAATACGGTGGGTAAAATAGGCGCCCCCATTTTTTGAGCAAACGCCACCCAAGGCCGCTTTGGACGGGTAGAAATTCCGTAGTTTCCAAGTCTATGGATAAAGCTCGCGTAAGAAGAATACGTCACGGTCGAAAGTCTTTGACGTCAATTAATGCATCATGACGTCATGCCTCCCTGTAGTCTTTCTCTCTCGCGCGGTGTGTGTGTGTTTGTGTTCATTTTGTGCACATGTGTTAGTGTTACTGTTTGTGTGTACATGATTGTATCCCTATTTTTCAACCTCGTAGGCCCGGAAAGTCATAAATAGACCACAGCTTTAATTTGGGTGCGAAATTTGTTGCAATCATTTTTGGGCCAAATTTAGTTTGACACGACCTAATCTACATGATATGACCACGTGTGAATTGAACGAAATTGTTATCACATGGGTGGTCTCTCTCGCGTATGTAAGATAAAATAATAAACATACCACTTTGACTAAAACTAAACAACAAGTCGCGTAAGGCGAAAATACAACATTTAGTCAAGTAGCTGTCGAACTCACAGAATGAAAGTGAACGCAACGCAACGCAGCAAGACCGTATACTCGTAGCATCGTCACTCCACCGCCCGTGGCAAAGGCAGTGCCAGTGACATTGACAAGAAGAGCTGGGTATTCGTTGCGCTGAGAAGGATAGCACGCTTTTCTGTACCTCTCTTCGTTTTAACTTTCTGAGCGTGTTTTTAATCCAAACATATCATATCTATATGTTTTTGGAATCAGGAACCGACAAGGAATAAGATGAAAGTGTTTTTAAATTGATTTCAAAAAAAAAATTGATAATATTTTTATATTTTTAATTTTCAGAGCTTGTTTTTAATCCAAATAAAACATATTTATATGTTTTTGGAATCAGAAAATGATGGCGAATAAGATGAACGTAAATTTGGATCGTTTTAGAAAAAAATAATTTTTTTAACAATTTTCAGATTTTTAATGACCAAAGTCATAAACTAATTTTTAAGCCATCAAGCTGAAATGCAATACCGAAGTCTGGGCTTCGTCGAAGACTACTTGACCAAAATTTCAACCAATTTGGTTGAAAAATGAGAGCGTGACAGTGCCGCCTCAACTTTCACGAAAAGCCGGATATGACGTCATCAAAGACATTAATCCAAGAAATGAAAAAAACGTTCGGGGATATCATACCTAGGAACTCTCATGTCAAATTTCATAAAGATCGGTCCAGTAGTTTGGTCTGAATCGCTCTACACGCACGCACACACGCACACACATACACCACGACCCTCGTTTCGATTCCCCCTCGATGTTAAAACATTTAGTCAAAACTTGACTAAATGTAAAAATGACGAAATGTGCTGACATCTCACGAAAATCGGTGTTTTTAAATTAGCTGCTATGTTCGGATACTTCGCCGAGACGAGCGCAATCCGTCGAGGTCTTCGGGTTTGGGCTAGCCAAGGCTTACGAATGTAGGCTCGGTGGTGACTGCTTTTCAGTGTTGACGTTTTAGTTTCAGGCCGTCATATTGACTGAATGTTTTGATATTGGTTCACACGCCTTGTTCTTCTTCCCCTTGCAGATTCACGTGGTGGCTTCCAGCATTCCCCTTCCAGTTCTTGATTATGATCTTCGACGAGAACCGTCGCTACATCCTGCGTCGCAACCCGGGTGGCTTTGTGGAGCGCGAGACATATTTCTAGGTCCTCCTGTGGGGGACGCAGTCTCTATTTGCTGCTGAGAGCTGTTACTTCCACCTTACGGCCGTTCCTTACCAAAAGCAAAGATAAAAAGAAAAGCTATCAGCTCTAGAAAATGTCACTGTTTGAGACATCTCTTCCTCTCTTTCCCTTGTACTCTCTCTCCCTCTCTCTCTCTCTCTTCCTCTCTCTCTCTTCCTCTCTCTCTCTCTCTCTCTCTCTCTCTCTCTCTCTCTCTCTCTCTCTCTCTCTCTCTCCTTCCCCTTTCTATTCCTCTCTGTCCAAACGCTTGTGCTGCCATACACATTCAAAATCAATAAATAATACACATGCAGTAAAAAATAATTATTAAAACAAGCAATATTTAATTGTGTTTTGAAGATTTATTTGCGCTTTAAAGAATTTTTCAAACAAAATGTGATGTAGAATATGCAACCCTTGTTTAAAGATCGTAGGTTTGAAAACGACTTTTTTTGGATAGTTTATTTTTAATTGTTTTGCACACTTCATATCATTTATTTGATAATAAACTTAGATCATGAATGGAATTGTCTGTGTATGTATGTGGAAGAAAGTTCATTTACAAATTTGAGGGAGCTTTTTTCATTTCCTTCGTGTTATTATTTTTTTCAAACAAAGTAAATAAGTACAGTTGAAAACCTTCTTCGCATTATAAAATGTCATAAAACACGTACACACAAAGTAATCTCAGTTTCAACATGTGGCGAAAAACGAGAATATCACACGCAAAATCTCTTCAAGTAACACAAAGTGCAATACGCATTTCTTCCACGCACAACAAATATAACAATTATGTTGCCAGCAGCGTTTATTAAACAAACCAACAAACAACAACATTATATGCAATACTGAAAGTTTTCGCCGTAAAAATAGAAGGGCGCTGATCTTGAACGACGCTTAGTTTTCGAGATAGGTGTGACATGACGAAAAATACCTCAAAAATAGAATTCTATTACGTTTGGCAGCAATGTGGGAGGTATTTCTCTGGAAACGTCTGGCAGCAATGTGGGAGGTATTTCTCTGGTAACGTCGAGGCAAAACAGAACCGGACTGTTTGGTTGAGGCAGTTGGGAAGCAGACAGATTACTTTGATTGAAAATGAATCACTGGCAACACAAATAATGCGTCTTGAGTTCTTATTCTTACTGATAAAACGGTATTTGGACATGATGCTTGTGTATTCATTTTGTTCTTATTCTTACTGATAAAACGGTATTTGGACATGATGCTTGTGTATTCATTTTGTTCTTATTCTTACTGATAAAACGGTATTTGGACATGATGCTTGTGTATTCATTTTGTTCTTATTCTTACTGATAAAACGGTATTTGGACATGATGCTTGTGTATTCATTTTGTTCTTATTCTTACTGATAAAACGGTATTTGGACATGATGCTTGTGTATTCATTTTGTTCTTATTCTTACTGATAAAACGGTATTTGGACATGATGCTTGTGTATTCATTTTGTTCTTATTCTTACTGATAAAACGGTATTTGGACATGATGCTTGTGTATTCATTTTGTTCTTATTCTTACTGATAAAACGGTATTTGGACATGATGCTTGTGTATTCATTTTGTTCTTATTCTTACTGATAAAACGGTATTTGGACATGATGCTTGTGTATTCATTTTGTTCTTATTCTTACTGATAAAACGGTATTTGGACATGATGCTTGTGTATTCATTTTGTTCTTATTCTTACTGATAAAACGGTATTTGGACATGATGCTTGTGTATTCATTTTGTTCTTATTCTTACTGATAAAACGGTATTTGGACATGATGCTTGTGTATTCATTTTGTTCTTATTCTTACTGATAAAACGGTATTTGGACATGATGCTTGTGTATTCATTTTGTTCTTATTCTTACTGATAAAACGGTATTTGGACATGATGCTTGTGTATTCATTTTGTTCTTATTCTTACTGATAAAACGGTATTTGGACATGATGCTTGTGTATTCATTTTGTTCTTATTCTTACTGATAAAACGGTATTTGGACATGATGCTTGTGTATTCATTTTGTTCTTATTCTTACTGATAAAACGGTATTTGGACATGATGCTTGTGTATTCATTTTGTTCTTATTCTTACTGATAAAACGGTATTTGGACATGATGCTTGTGTATTCATTTTGTTCTTATTCTTACTGATAAAACGGTATTTGGACATGATGCTTGTGTATTCATTTTGTTCTTATTCTTACTGATAAAACGGTATTTGGACATGATGCTTGTGTATTCATTTTGTTCTTATTCTTACTGATAAAACGGTATTTGGACATGATGCTTGTGTATTCATTTTGTTCTTATTCTTACTGATAAAACGGTATTTGGACATGATGCTTGTGTATTCATTTTGTTCTTATTCTTACTGATAAAACGGTATTTGGACATGATGCTTGTGTATTCATTTTGTTCTTATTCTTACTGATAAAACGGTATTTGGACATGATGCTTGTGTATTCATTTTGTTCTTATTCTTACTGATAAAACGGTATTTGGACATGATGCTTGTGTATTCATTTTGTTCTTATTCTTACTGATAAAACGGTATTTGGACATGATGCTTGTGTATTCATTTTGTTCTTATTCTTACTGATAAAACGGTATTTGGACATGATGCTTGTGTATTCATTTTGTTCTTATTCTTACTGATAAAACGGTATTTGGACATGATGCTTGTGTATTCATTTTGTTCTTATTCTTACTGATAAAACGGTATTTGGACATGATGCTTGTGTATTCATTTTGTTCTTATTCTTACTGATAAAACGGTATTTGGACATGATGCTTGTGTATTCATTTTGTTCTTATTCTTACTGATAAAACGGTATTTGGACATGATGCTTGTGTATTCATTTTGTTCTTATTCTTACTGATAAAACGGTATTTGGACATGATGCTTGTGTATTCATTTTGTTCTTATTCTTACTGATAAAACGGTATTTGGACATGATGCTTGTGTATTCATTTTGTTCTTATTCTTACTGATAAAACGGTATTTGGACATGATGCTTGTGTATTCATTTTGTTCTTATTCTTACTGATAAAACGGTATTTGGACATGATGCTTGTGTATTCATTTTGTACTTATTCTTACTGATAAAACGGTATTTGGACATGATGCTTGTGTATTCATTTTGTTCTTATTCTTACTGATAAAACGGTATTTGGACATGATGCTTGTGTATTCATTTTGTTCTTATTCTTACTGATAAAACGGTATTTGGACATGATGCTTGTGTATTCATTTTGTTCTTATTCTTACTGATAAAACGGTATTTGGACATGATGCTTGTGTATTCATTTTGTTCTTATTCTTACTGATAAAACGGTATTTGGACATGATGCTTGTGTATTCATTTTGTTCTTATTCTTACTGATAAAACGGTATTTGGACATGATGCTTGTGTATTCATTTTGTTCTTATTCTTACTGATAAAACGGTATTTGGACATGATGCTTGTGTATTCATTTTGTTCTTATTCTTACTGATAAAACGGTATTTGGACATGATGCTTGTGTATTCATTTTGTTCTTATTCTTACTGATAAAACGGTATTTGGACATGATGCTTGTGTATTCATTTTGTTCTTATTCTTACTGATAAAACGGTATTTGGACATGATGCTTGTGTATTCATTTTGTTCTTATTCTTACTGATAAAACGGTATTTGGACATGATGCTTGTGTATTCATTTTGTTCTTATTCTTACTGATAAAACGGTATTTGGACATGATGCTTGTGTATTCATTTTGTTCTTATTCTTACTGATAAAACGGTATTTGGACATGATGCTTGTGTATTCATTTTGTTCTTATTCTTACTGATAAAACGGTATTTGGACATGATGCTTGTGTATTCATTTTGTTCTTATTCTTACTGATAAAACGGTATTTGGACATGATGCTTGTGTATTCATTTTGTTCTTATTCTTACTGATAAAACGGTATTTGGACATGATGCTTGTGTATTCATTTTGTTCTTATTCTTACTGATAAAACGGTATTTGGACATGATGCTTGTGTATTCATTTTGTTCTTATTCTTACTGATAAAACGGTATTTGGACATGATGCTTGTGTATTCATTTTGTTCTTATTCTTACTGATAAAACGGTATTTGGACATGATGCTTGTGTATTCATTTTGTTCTTATTCTTACTGATAAAACGGTATTTGGACATGATGCTTGTGTATTCATTTTGTTCTTATTCTTACTGATAAAACGGTATTTGGACATGATGCTTGTGTATTCATTTTGTTCTTATTCTTACTGATAAAACGGTATTTGGACATGATGCTTGTGTATTCATTTTGTTCTTATTCTTACTGATAAAACGGTATTTGGACATGATGCTTGTGTATTCATTTTGTTCTTATTCTTACTGATAAAACGGTATTTGGACATGATGCTTGTGTATTCATTTTGTTCTTATTCTTACTGATAAAACGGTATTTGGACATGATGCTTGTGTATTCATTTTGTTCTTATTCTTACTGATAAAACGGTATTTGGACATGATGCTTGTGTATTCATTTTGTTCTTATTCTTACTGATAAAACGGTATTTGGACATGATGCTTGTGTATTCATTTTGTTCTTATTCTTACTGATAAAACGGTATTTGGACATGATGCTTGTGTATTCATTTTGTTCTTATTCTTACTGATAAAACGGTATTTGGACATGATGCTTGTGTATTCATTTTGTTCTTATTCTTACTGATAAAACGGTATTTGGACATGATGCTTGTGTATTCATTTTGTTCTTATTCTTACTGATAAAACGGTATTTGGACATGATGCTTGTGTATTCATTTTGTTCTTATTCTTACTGATAAAACGGTATTTGGACATGATGCTTGTGTATTCATTTTGTTCTTATTCTTACTGATAAAACGGTATTTGGACATGATGCTTGTGTATTCATTTTGTTCTTATTCTTACTGATAAAACGGTATTTGGACATGATGCTTGTGTATTCATTTTGTTCTTATTCTTACTGATAAAACGGTATTTGGACATGATGCTTGTGTATTCATTTTGTTCTTATTCTTACTGATAAAACGGTATTTGGACATGATGCTTGTGTATTCATTTTGTTCTTATTCTTACTGATAAAACGGTATTTGGACATGATGCTTGTGTATTCATTTTGTTCTTATTCTTACTGATAAAACGGTATTTGGACATGATGCTTGTGTATTCATTTTGTTCTTATTCTTACTGATAAAACGGTATTTGGACATGATGCTTGTGTATTCATTTTGTTCTTATTCTTACTGATAAAACGGTATTTGGACATGATGCTTGTGTATTCATTTTGTTCTTATTCTTACTGATAAAACGGTATTTGGACATGATGCTTGTGTATTCATTTTGTTCTTATTCTTACTGATAAAACGGTATTTGGACATGATGCTTGTGTATTCATTTTGTTCTTATTCTTACTGATAAAACGGTATTTGGACATGATGCTTGTGTATTCATTTTGTTCTTATTCTTACTGATAAAACGGTATTTGGACATGATGCTTGTGTATTCATTTTGTTCTTATTCTTACTGATAAAACGGTATTTGGACATGATGCTTGTGTATTCATTTTGTTCTTATTCTTACTGATAAAACGGTATTTGGACATGATGCTTGTGTATTCATTTTGTTCTTATTCTTACTGATAAAACGGTATTTGGACATGATGCTTGTGTATTCATTTTGTTCTTATTCTTACTGATAAAACGGTATTTGGACATGATGCTTGTGTATTCATTTTGTTCTTATTCTTACTGATAAAACGGTATTTGGACATGATGCTTGTGTATTCATTTTGTTCTTATTCTTACTGATAAAACGGTATTTGGACATGATGCTTGTGTATTCATTTTGTTCTTATTCTTACTGATAAAACGGTATTTGGACATGATGCTTGTGTATTCATTTTGTTCTTATTCTTACTGATGAAACGGTATTTGGACATGATGCTTGTGTATTCATTTTGTTCTTATTCTTACTGATAAAACGGTATTTGGACATGATGCTTGTGTATTCATTTTGTTCTTATTCTTACTGATAAAACGGTATTTGGACATGATGCTTGTGTATTCATTTTGTTCTTATTCTTACTGATAAAACGGTATTTGGACATGATGCTTGTGTATTCATTTTGTTCTTATTCTTACTGATAAAACGGTATTTGGACATGATGCTTGTGTATTCATTTTGTTCTTATTCTTACTGATAAAACGGTATTTGGACATGATGCTTGTGTATTCATTTTGTTCTTATTCTTACTGATAAAACGGTATTTGGACATGATGCTTGTGTATTCATTTTGTTCTTATTCTTACTGATAAAACGGTATTTGGACATGATGCTTGTGTATTCATTTTGTTCTTATTCTTACTGATAAAACGGTATTTGGACATGATGCTTGTGTATTCATTTTGTTCTTATTCTTACTGATAAAACGGTATTTGGACATGATGCTTGTGTATTCATTTTGTTCTTATTCTTACTGATAAAACGGTATTTGGACATGATGCTTGTGTATTCATTTTGTTCTTATTCTTACTGATAAAACGGTATTTGGACATGATGCTTGTGTATTCATTTTGTTCTTATTCTTACTGATAAAACGGTATTTGGACATGATGCTTGTGTATTCATTTTGTTCTTATTCTTACTGATAAAACGGTATTTGGACATGATGCTTGTGTATTCATTTTGTTCTTATTCTTACTGATAAAACGGTATTTGGACATGATGCTTGTGTATTCATTTTGTTCTTATTCTTACTGATAAAACGGTATTTGGACATGATGCTTGTGTATTCATTTTGTTCTTATTCTTACTGATAAAACGGTATTTGGACATGATGCTTGTGTATTCATTTTGTTCTTATTCTTACTGATAAAACGGTATTTGGACATGATGCTTGTGTATTCATTTTGTTCTTATTCTTACTGATAAAACGGTATTTGGACATGATGCTTGTGTATTCATTTTGTTCTTATTCTTACTGATAAAACGGTATTTGGACATGATGCTTGTGTATTCATTTTGTTCTTATTCTTACTGATAAAACGGTATTTGGACATGATGCTTGTGTATTCATTTTGTTCTTATTCTTACTGATAAAACGGTATTTGGACATGATGCTTGTGTATTCATTTTGTTCTTATTCTTACTGATAAAACGGTATTTGGACATGATGCTTGTGTATTCATTTTGTTCTTATTCTTACTGATAAAACGGTATTTGGACATGATGCTTGTGTATTCATTTTGTTCTTATTCTTACTGATAAAACGGTATTTGGACATGATGCTTGTGTATTCATTTTGCAGTCCATTTGTCAACGCACTCTTTTGCAGAAGACACATTTTCACTTGACGGCAAGACTGACTTGGTACGCGAAATATTCCATTCTTCAACTGGCGTGCTTGGATATGATGTCAGTTCAGCTTTCGTCATCCCTCATCATTTGGTATTTCAACAAGAGTGATTTTCCATCACTGTGTTCTGCGTGCGTTTTGACGGACCAGACGTGTTGAAAACAGCATCGTCATGCATTGCTGCACAGCAGCTGGAAAGGAAGCATCGTCATGCATTGCTGCACAGCAGCTGGAAAGGAAGCGTGCAGAAGGATGTTTGAGTCTTGCAAGAATTTCTGAAAAAAGAATTCTCCCTTTAAAAGAAAGTAAAGATGTGCGCGTGTCGTCTGCATTGAAGGTAGGGAGATTTAGAAGCAATCAAGTCAAAACGCAAGTCGCGTTGATAAACTTGTTATTCTTGTTTTGAATTACCATGGATTTATTTGTGACCAATTTTAGAGTTGTGCCTTGTTAGGTAATGGCAAAAACGCATTTTAATACAAACTTGCAAAACAATTTGGATCATTTGCTCCGGAACTGCAACGTCGATGTGCCAAAACAAAACATTCTAGCACAAAAGCCTCAACGTGGCAGAAAGTGTCGTGTTTTTGTTATGGGTTTAGAAGAACAACTTACAATGTTCATAGCACTCTGGCCGTGTTCTTTTTGTCGTCACATCCCCTGTTGACCGTTATTTTTGGCGACGCAGCATAAGAGCTAATTCGGACGAGATTTAAAAAGTACACGTCATCGTTGGAAAAAAACATCAATTCATAACCGTATGAAATTGGATAGCATCATCATTATCCATAGCATCATCATTATCCATAGCATCATCATTATCCATAGCATCATCATTATAATCATCCTCATCTCATTATTGATTAATCATCCAAAACTATGGATTCTAATTGATCAAAACAACATTCAACGATGAACAAAAAGACAGCTCATTGACTGAAATGTGTTTGGATTCTAATGGTACAATACACACAATCCATTGATTTAGACGGCGTTATGTACCGTACGAAACATCACAGATTCAAATGCCACACTAACCGCACACACACAAAATGGATTCGGATGTCATAATGAAAACAAGAACAAAAATCATTGAATATACAATAAACCATAGCTATAAAGAACTCATAGTTTCAAATAAACCAAACAAACATGGTTTCAAAAGCCCTAATGACCGAATTCCATGCATCTATTTAGATGCCAAAATAAACTTAAAAGTCACACATTTAAATTCCATAATACCAAACACACTTCTATTAAAAACAAATCATCAAATGCCTAAATAAAAAGCAACTCATTAATTCAAATGCCTGAATAAAAAACAACTCATTAATTCAAATGCCTAAATAAAAAAAAATCATCCACTTAAATCCCTAAAAACTTAAAATTCATCTATTTAAATGCCAAATATACCGAATTAATACTTACATGTCTACACACAAAAACGAAATCATCAATTCAAATGCCGAAGTAAACAAAATTCATGGACTTTAATTCCTTAAAAAAACGAAATGTATTAAACCCAAATATCTAAATTAACTAAATCCATTGTAGGCTATCAAATGCAAAATAAACAAAATTCAACAACTCAAATGCCTAAATACACATAATTCATCGACTGAAATGTCTAATTAAACATAATTCATCCATTCAAAAGCTCTATGAAAGGTGCAAGGAAATCAATGACACAACAATTTCAGACGCGGAAATCAATGACACAACAATTTCAGACGAGGAAATCAATGACACAACAATTTCAGACGAGGAAATCAATGACACAACAATTTCAGACGAGGAAATCAATGACACAACAATTTCAGACGAGGAAATCAATGACACAACATATTTCAGACGCGGAAATCAATGAAACAACAATTTCAGACAAGGAAATAAAACAGGACGATGAGAATAAGCAAGACCACGTGATGTGTCGGTCTGTTTGCACTGGCCAGGATTTCTGTGGTCACTGGATCGTAGTAAATCATCCCGCCTGGAAGAAGACACATGTATCAAATCAGACATAGTGAGATAATTGTATAAGATCAGTCGACACGAGAGAAATATATCAACTCAACCAGCAGAGAGAAATACGAGTATATTAAATGAGCCAACAGGAAAGATATGAAGGGGTTCACACGCGCTTTGTACAGGACACCTTTGTACAGGACATCTCCCTGTAGTTTACAGTAAACTCCATAGTTGTTACGACTCGTAAAGATCCTCTTGAAAAATGACACCCCTAGTATAATATTATCAGTAACAATAACACTCACCTAGTGTAAATAAACGATCAGGACTGCTGCCCCCGTCACCGCCGCGGCTGTAGGGATATACTCGCAGTTTGTACAGCACATCCCGCTGGAGGCCCGAGATGACGCCGTAGTTGTGGTGGCTCGTGAAGATCCCTTTGGCTGTGCGGATGTTGTCGGTAGACGGCCAGTATTGCATCTGCAGAAACATCACCTTCCACATCACCTTCCACATCACCTTCACCTTCACCTTCCACTTCACCTTCCACTTCACCTTCCACTTCACCTTCCACTTTTAAAGGCGGTCCTCAATTGAACCCAAAGTATGCCTCGCGAAGTTGGCCGCACGGAGCTTTAGCACTGACTTTGAGGTAAAACAGACCTCGCGAAGTTGGCCGCACAAAGCTTTAGCACTGATTTTGAGGTAAAACAAACCTCGCGAAGTTGGCCGCACAAAGCTTTAGCACTGACTTTGAGGTAAAACAGACCTCGCGAAGTTGGCCGCACAAAGCTTTAGCACTGACTTTGAGGTAAAACAGACCTCGCGAAGTTGGCCGCACAAAGCTTTAGCACTGACTTTGAGGTAAAACAGACCTCGCGAAGTTGGCCGCACAAAGCTTTAGCACTGACTTTGAGGTAAAACAGACCTCGCGAAGTTGGCCGCACAAAGCTTTAGCACTGACTTTGAGGTAAAACAGACCTCGCGAAGTTGGCCGCACAAAGCTTTAGCACTGACTTTGAGGTAAATCAGACCTCGCGAAGTTGGCCGCACAAAGCTTTAGCACTGACTTTGAGGTAAAACAGACCTCGCGAAGTTGGCCGCACAAAGCTTTAGCACTGACTTTGAGGTAAAACAGACCTCGCGAAGTTGGCCGCACAAAGCTTTAGCACTGACTTTGAGGTAAAACAGACCTCGCGAAGTTGGCCGCACAAAGCTTTAGCACTGACTTTGAGGTAAAACAGACCTCGCGAAGTTGGCAGCACAAAGCTTTAGCACTGACTTTGAGGTAAAACAGACCTCGCGAAGTTGGCCGCACAAAGCTTTAGCACTGACTTTGAGGTAAAACAGACCTCGCGAAGTTGGCCGCACAAAGCTTTAGCACTGACTTTGAGGTAAAACAGACCTCGCGAAGTTGGCCGCACAAAGCTTTAGCACTGACTTTGAGGTAAAACAGACTTCGAGAAGTTGGCCGCACAAAGCTTTAGCACTGACTTTGAGGTAAAACAGACCTCGCGAAGTTGGCCGCACAAAGCTTTAGCACTGACTTTGAGGTAAAACAGACCTCGCGAAGTTGGCCGCACAAAGCTTTAGCACTGACTTTGAGGTAAAACAGACCTCGCGAAGTCGACTTTGAGCTCAATTGAGGACCGCCTTAAAGCGCATTTTAATCAAGGCTTACGGTAGGCATAGTACCGTGTCCGAACTACACTATTCTATCTTTATCAAGGCTTACGGTAGGCATAGTATCGTGTCCGAACTACACTACTCTATCTTTATCAAGGCTTACGGTAGGCATAGTATCGTGTCTGAACAATACGCCGCCCCGGTGACCCCCAACTTTGACAAGAATCCACCAAACTCGGGTCATGTCGGGAGATCATCAAACTCTAGAAGTGTGTTCAACGCTTTGTGTAGGCATCTTACAGTGTCCATCTAGGGTGCCCGAACTGCACTATTCTCTCTGCTGAAACTGCATTACTTGGCCCGAGTTCTTGGTTCAATCCGTCCTCCCACACTGGGATTACTTTCAGCTCAACCGTTTTGTTGCAATCGGGGTTTCCTAGCAAACAGCAACACCAGTTTTATTTCTGCGGCAGGAAAACGTACGTGTGATAGCTCAATTGGTAGCGCCACTGGCTTTCAAACCACTTGTCGCTATCGGCGTAATTTCGATCCCAACGTACGGCAGGGAATTTATTTCCAAGAGTCAACTTTGTGCAGACTCTCTCCACACACACACACACACACACACACACACACACACACCACACAC
Source organism: Littorina saxatilis (assembly GCF_037325665.1). Classification (NCBI taxonomy): domain Eukaryota; kingdom Metazoa; phylum Mollusca; class Gastropoda; order Littorinimorpha; family Littorinidae; genus Littorina; species Littorina saxatilis. Next base: position 749,189 of record NC_090258.1, on the reverse strand, counting down.
ACACACACACACACACACACACACTGACCACATAACCCAGCAGTGACTCCTCGTCAGGCTTGATGGGCACTCCACGCCAAGTGACGTAGACGCTGTCACGACCGTGAGAGCTGACCTGGATCTCTGTGGGCTGGGTCTTGATCTCTGCACGGACACACGACAGACAGCAGTTAGATGCCGCAATAAACAAGTCATTGATCTCTGCACGGACACACGACAGACAGCAGTTAGATGCCGCAATAAACAAGTCATTGATCTCTGCACGGACACACGACAGACAGCAGTTAGATGCCGCAATAAACAAGTCATTGATCTCTGCACGGACACACGACAGACAGCAGTTAGATGCCGCAATAAACAAGTCATTGATCTCTGCACGGACACACGACAGACAGCAGTTAGATGCCGCAATAAACAAGTCATTGATCTCTGCACGGACACACGACAGACAGCAGTTAGATGCCGCAATAAACAAGTCATTGATCTCTGCACGGACACACGACAGACAGCAGTTAGATGCCGCAATAAACAAGTCATTGATCTCTGCACGGACACACGACAGACAGCAGTTAGATGCCGCAATAAACAAGTCATTGATCTCTGCATGACACACGACAGACAGCAGTTAGATGCCGCAATAAACAAGTCATTGATCTCTGCACGGACACACGACAGACAGCAGTTAGATGCCGCAATAAACAAGTCATTGATCTCTGCACGGACACACGACAGACAGCAGTTAGATGCCGCAATAAACAAGTCATTGATCTCTGCACGGACACACGACAGACAGCAGT
>NC_090258.1:728392-745892 GCF_037325665.1 Littorina saxatilis | reverse complement strand
ATGCCTTACAACAAAAACAATCAAACAAAAATAAGAAAGGCAAAACAACTCGGGGTTGAAGCAGCCTGCATGCAACTGAGGATAACAACAAACAAGTCGCGTAAGGCGAAAACACAACATTTAGTCAAGCTCAGTCGAACTCACAGAATGAAACTGAACGCATTGCATTTTTTCCGCAAGACCGTACACTCGTAGCATCGTCTGTCCACCGCTCGTGGCAAAGGCACTGACATTAACAATCCAGAAAAGCGCGGTAGCGGTTGCGCTGAGGAGGATAGCACGCTTTTCTATATCTCTATTCTTTTTATCTCTCTGAACGTGTTTTTAATCCAAACATATCATATCTATATGTTTTTGGAATCAGGAATACGATGACATTGTTTTTAAATCGATTTCGGAAAATTAATTATAATCATAATTTTCATAGTTTTAATTTTCAGAGCTTGTTTTTAATCCGAGTATAACATATTTATATGTTTTTGGAATCAGGAAATGATGAAGAATAAGATGCATGTAAATTTGGATCGTTTTATAAAAAAAAATGTTTTTTTTACAATTTTCAGATTTTTAATGACCAAAATTAATTTTTAAGCCACCAAGCTGAAATGCAATACCGAAGTCCGGCCTTCGTCGAAGATTGCTTGGCCAAAATTTCAATCAATTCGATTGAAAAATGTGGGTGTGACAGTGCCGCCTCAACTTTTACAAAAAGCCGGATATGACGTCATCAAAGACATTTAACAAAAAAAAAGAAAAAAAAGTCCGGGGATATCATTCCCAGGAACTCTCATGTAAAATTTCATAAAGATTGGTCCAGTAGTTTAGTCTGAATCGCTCTACACACACACACGCACAGACAGACACACACACACACACACCACGACCCTCGTCTCGATTCCCCCCTCTACGTTAAAACATTTAGTCAAAACTTGACTAAATGTAAAAAGAATCAGACGTACTCCGGAAATACCTCTGTCAGATTTATATGGGTTTTCAAAGAGTGAATACGCTTGCTGTTAGTGAGGCAAGCTTTCTACACGTGCTCCTTGTCCACTTGTTTCAGACACCTTCGCTAGCGACTGGCCGGTCATGTCACGTGAGAAAGTTGACTCACTAAAACCTAGAGTATACTGTTTCACAGGCCATACAACCCCGACAGAGTTTATTTCTGAACATTGAGTACACACACACACACACACACACACACACACACACACACACACACACACACACACACACTCACAAACACGCACACACACACACACACACACACAACCACACAACCACAAAACCACACACAAACAACTCACGCGCGCACGTACAAGTTTACACCAAAACAAAACACGTTTCTGAACAGGTTTTATCCTTTGAAAAGTTGCATTCCAAATGAAATCTTCGTCAGCTAAATAAATGGTACAGACATGACAAGGTGGCATTGTGACACTAGTGGTGATGCTGATGCAAGAAAGGGGCGGCAAAGCTTGGCCTGTGGCGGACATTCTGTGTACATCACAACGACGATGATGATAAGGGTGAAAGGTGGAATGATTCAGAACAGCCAAAAAACCGTGTCAAAGTATACTGTTTCGGCTGTTGTGTTTATTGTTTACCCGCAGTTGTGGTTCATGGAGTATTAGGGTCAAAATATCCACTGTGACCCTAAACCTTGGACTTTTCCTTTGAGGAGGAGTGGATAATGAAGTCCTGATAATGATATGAGAAAGGCTGAACACACCTGGTATCCCTGTATCCTCCCTTTCATGACCTCCCTACTGTCCTCCACAGGTATCCAGTACACGTACAGCGCTGTGGCGTTGTGGCGCTCTATCGCCACGTTGGTTGGCGTTCCTATCGGCACTGCACACACACACACACACACACACACACACACACACACACGCGCGCGCACACACACGCACAAACACAATAAATGTACAATATTCAATACACACTACAAATGTTCATACCTAATTAGACAAAATAAAATGTGCTAGGGTGAGATTGGATGGATGTCACGAGGTTAAATAAAATTACACGAGGAGTCTCAGAGGATATTAACAATATTGGTCCAAGTTAACGGATCATGAAAAAGGCGAGCTTCAGCGATGATGCAGGGTGACCCCACAAAAATGCGAATTGCTCCTACATCGGTAGACCGAACTACTTCATATTTGGTGTACATTAATATCAGCGTATATATGACCATTCCACAAAATGGCAAGTTTGTTGATTGAATGGTCTGACATTTGTGCAATTTCAAAAACGTTTTCCGAATTCGGGGATCGACTTAACCCTTTCGCTGCCAATCAAAACTTGCGTATGTGCATTCCTGACTGCCAGGGAATATTGGAGTTCGGGGTGTAATAATTCACAAAAAATTCTAGCTCCAAACTGGCAGTAGATAGGTAAGTAAAACCTATGTTAGTTTTAAGGGAAATTGAACCAAGAATCTGTTTTTAGTGTCTAATCATGGAAATGATAATTAGTTTGGCTTATAATGATGTTTAAATATGAACTTTTGAAAAATCAGTCCGGCGCATCTTCCGGTGCCTGTGGATCAAACACAGGTGGCTGTTTTGCTTGCTCCAAGAAAGGATTATAATCACTATCATCTACCTGTTTCCAACGAATCGTCCGAAAGAAGATCTCCCCCTCCCCCGGTCAGTATCCATAATCATTTGCACCGCCTGTAGCGTCAGTCCGGTTTTGTTTTTCCCAACTAGGGCCCGGTCGACTGTCACCGTTAGCCATTTTGACGAGTCGATATTTCTCTCCCCTACCCTGTCGCCAAGACTGAAAATAGCCTTCAGACGCAAAACCACATCACCATTTATGTTTATTCATGAGAATGAGGTATCCTACCAAGCCATTGGCTGCTATTTTTGTGTCAGCAGTGACATAGCATTTCTGGAAAATCCCGGAACAGAGAGGACGGGTAAACCCGTCCTAAGGCGCTGCGGCTGCACAAGCGCATGACGGGTATACCCGTCCTAAGGCAGGCAACTTTGTGGAATGGTTGTGAACAAACCGAAGTTTATGTACAACAACTATGAAGATATTCGCTAAACTCAAATGACTGGAAAAATTTCCCCCTTCGTCGTAAAAATACACTTGCGCAATGGCGCGCAAAATTCATCAATAACATGAACGCATTCCTTCATGGAAAATGCCCTGATCCTGCCTGAAATTTCTGCATTCAAGTCACTGATTGTCTTATATTGGTTATAGTATATTAGGTCATTGGAATAACCCAAAAGGTAACAATCTGGAGGGCTTACATCGGGCTAGCTTCGATACCGCTCAATGTCAAACCTCGTACTTTTGAATCGATTCCCGAATTTGAAAATTACACAAAAGCCAGACCATGTAACCTACACAATTTCTCTTTTTGGACAGATCATGCATCAGCTATAGTAAATGTATACTAAATATGAAGTTATTCCGCCAGCAGATGGGGAAGTTATTAGCATTGTTATGGGTGGCATTTGTGGGGGATCACTTTGTACTTGGTGCAGAAGAATTCCATGCCAACAAAGTGCACGCACACACACACACACATACACACACACACACACACACACACACACACACACACACACATACACGCACACATACACACAAACACACACACACACACACACACAGAGACTCACACACACACACACACACATACACATACACACACACACACACACACAGACGCACACACACACACACACACACAGACTCACACACACATACACATACACACACACACACACAGACACACACACACACACACATACACACACACACACACACACACATATATACACACACACACACACACACACACACAGACACACACACACACACACACATACACACACACACACACACACATATATACACACACACACACACACACACACACACAGACACACACACACACACACACACACACTCACACACACACACTCACACACACACACAAACTCACACACACTCACAGAAACTCACAGTCTTCAGCGGAATACAAGGTAACGACGGAAGAGTTGGGCCCAGCGCCAGCCTCGTTGTAGGCTTGAACCTTGGCGTCGTACTGCGTGTAGAAGAACTCCATGCCAACAAGGTGCACGTGAGCCTTGGCGTCACCCACATCCGTCTGAAACACAGCGATATTTCTAAAGCACATGTCGTTGACCTCTTTAAACAAAATTAATCTCACGCGCATCTTCATCAACGTCATCTTCGTCAACGTCATCATTATTATTGTCGTCGTCGTCGTCATAGTCATCATCATCGTCATCTTGATCATGATCATGATCATCATCATCATCACCATCCCACCATCACGGTCACCATCATCGTCATCGTCATCATCATCATCATCATCATCATCATCATCATCATCATCATCATCATCATCATCATCATCATCGTCGTCGTCGTCAGTGTACTTCAGCTTACCTTGATCCAGTTGTCGTTAGGTCTGCTGTGCAGGCGATGATACAAGTTGTAGCCGAACCCTCTACCCCCGTGTTCTTCAAGGCTAAGCGGCTGAAACAAGAAATATTATACGTTATTAATTTTGCGTTTTTGACCAAAATATGACATTTTACACGTTGCTTTTTCAAATAGTGAACAGCTCGCTTTCGCTCGCAGTTCAATATTTTAAAAAAACAACTCGTGTAACTCTGGTACGACAACAGCAAGCCATGTAGTATTCTCTATGTATCGATCGAATTCCTTTCAGGTACTGACTTTGTTGTTGTTTTGACGATTGAACGAGCACACACACACAGGCAATCAAACACATAAGCTTCATATTAAATTTTGGGCGTTTCAGGTTGACCGAAACTTCAAAGGAACTACAAAACACACGTCATGTACTGACTTTGTTGTTGTTTTGACATTGAACAGCACACACACATGTGCAATCAAACACATGACGTGTGTTTTGTAGTTCCTTTAAAGTTTCGGTCAACCTGAAACGCCCAATTATAAAGTTTTGTAGGCCTCTGACGTCACATGGCTCAAAGGAGGGAAATCCAATGTCCAATCGATACATATACAATCAACTTCGGGCTCAATTATGGGTTTTTTCATCGAAATTCAATGCAAATGCTTCGTGCAGAAAGCTTCCAAAATTGACTTGGATAAATCAATTTCAGGCTTGAAAGACTGCGTGGATCTCCGGATTGTAAACCGATGCGTGGATCTCCGGATTGTAAACCGATGCGTGGATCTCCGGATTGTAAACCGATGCGTGGATCTCCGGATTGTAAACCGATGCGTGGATCTCCGGATTGTAAACCGATGCGTGGATCTCCGGATTGTAAACCGATGCGTGGATCTCCGGATTGTAAACCGATGGTCTGCAGGGTAAGGAATGTATTTCCAATGTTACAAAATGTTCTTTCTTTCTTTCTTTTTTTGGTGTTTAACGTCGTTTTCAACCGTTCAAGGTTATATTACAAAATGTTACGGAGAGACGATTGGACAATACAATCATCAACGACCAAGCAATAGTCAACATCAACGACCAAGCAATAGTCAACATCAACGACCAAGCAATAGTCAACATCAACGACCAAGCAATAGTCAACATCAACGACCAAGCAATAGTCAACATCAACGACCAAGCAATAGTCAACACAAACGAAATGCCCCCTGCACCGACCAGACAAAGGCGGGGTCACTGGCAACACCTGACATTGACCCCTACCTGAACTGACTACAGAAAGTTCTCATTCCTTCCCCAATACAATCAGGGATTGGAATAACCTGCCAGAATCAACAATGGCAGCGGGCACCCTTGACTCGTTCAAGACAAGGGTGCCACAACCATAGACTACCAAGACAGAAACCCAGCTAGATAGAGTAGGCAGGCTAAGGTTGTTTTTTCCACTCTATTGGACGACGTCACATCCAAAACGCGGCAGAGTAATCGCTAAGACGATTGAGGCCGACTGAAGGATGAAGATGAAGAACAAGGAGTGAGCTATACTGACCACCCAGGAGATGTTGAGGTCCCCGACCTTGCCCTCCCCGGCAGTGATGTTGATTTGAGCTCGCGTGGGGGGTGCGGGGGACGTCTGGTAAAACGACGCTGTGGGAACACACAGGGAAAAAACACACCAAGATAAACACAGTGTTTAGCGACAATATGTGTCTGCTTGATAACATAAACATTTGAGTGTGTTATGTTTTATTGTCGCACTGAATATCTAACAAAAACGTACATTTGAAATAGTCGACAGCGACATTTAGAACAGGTGTGACAAATTTCAATTTGATGTACTCTTTTTGGACAATGACGTGTTTTCATGGACAATGACGTGTTTTAATGGACAATGACGTGTTTTAATGGACAATGACGTGTTTTGTAATTGTTACTGTTTACACATGTATTCCTTTCAAATTGGCCTTTCCTCACTAAACTGTAGCAGAACACCTTTGCCTCACCGGTAGGAATGCTGTACGGGCCGTTACCAAACGCGCTGCGGGCACGGATCCTGAACTTGTAGGCTGTCCACGGTTGGAGGTCGGTGATGGGGGTTTCTCTCCTCACTGCGCCCTGGTGGATAGTCGAGGACTCGGGTATGTCTGAAGGTAAGGTAAGGTAATAATATTATAAGGTAAGGTAATAATATTATAAGGTAAGGTAATAATATTATAAGGTAAGGTAATAATATTATAAGGTAAGGTAATAATATTATAAGGTAAGGTAAGGTAAGGTAAGGCAAGGTAAGGTAAGGTTTCATATAGTCCTTTGAGCTTACCCTCATGACAATTGTGGCTGCTTTCTCACTGAGGAAGTTGTTTCCTGCATGCGTGTATTTATTTTTCAAAGCCCTGAGACTTTCGCTGTGAACTTGGGATCTTTATCGTGCGTATGCGTGCACACGGGGGTGTTCAGACACCGAGGAGAGTCTGCACAAAGTTGACTCTGGGAAATAAATCCCTCGCCGATAGCGACAACTGGGTTTGAAGCACAAGTCTAGAGCTCTACCAACTGAACTACCGAGCCCCCCTTTGACAGGGTCACAGTGCGTTACGTGCTTCTACTAACACGATGGACCATCGCCACGTATTTGGTTGTTTAGATCGCCAGGTGTTTTGTTGTTTAGATCGCCACGTTGCCAGCCAATCACTAACCGTCTTTCCAGACTGTCCATGTAGAGTTGAAGTCAGTGTGGACCTGCACCGTGTAGTGTGTGATGCTGCCTCCCCACAGCGCGCCGGTCGACCACTGCAGGGCAACGTTGCGACTGCCTGTCCCCTCTCTCGCCTTATACGACAGCCCGGCTGGTTCTCCTGGGGGTGCTGAGAGAGAGAGAGGTAGAGAGAGAGAGGTAGAGAGAGAGAGGTAGAGAGAGAGAGAGAGAGGGGTAGAGATAAAGAGGTAGAGAGAGAGAGAGAGAGATAGAGAGAGAGAGAGAGAGAGAGAGAGAGAGAGAGAGAGAGAGAGATTGATTGATTGATTGATTAAACTTTATTACAGAAGGATGGAGATTTTAGGCATTGCCTAGTCTTACAATCTGTCCTTGCAAACAAAGACGAGAACAAAAAGAGAGAGAGAGAGAGAGAGAGAGAGAGAGAGAGAGAGAGAGAGAGAGAGAGAGAGAGAGAGAGAGATTTGGTAAGCAGTAGCTGACAGTGATCAACATATTAACCACTCGTCTAAAACCCTTGACGTTTTGCTAAAGACAAGGAAGTTCATAATGAAGAAATAGTTTGGCAAAACGAAGAGTAAAAGAGTGACAAAATCTTCTCAGCTGCAAAGAAAGCTTACAATGGAAAGCTAAAAACAGAAACTCCATTGCAGCGCAAGACATTGACGTGTACAGACCTCTGACTGTGAGGGTAGCATTCGCCGTGACGGCGTCAAATGTGGTTTTAGCCCGGCATGTATAACGTCCATTGTGTTGTTTCTGTGCCCCTTGGATATACAGCCCCTGGATGCCGCCTGCTGTGCCCTGCAACAATGCAACGACCAGAGTGTTGTTTATGTGCCCCCTGGATGCTGCCTGCGGTACCCTGCAACAATACAACGACCAGAAGGTTGTTTCTGTGCCCCCTGGATACCGCCTGCTGTACCCTGCAACAATACAACGACCAGAGTGTTGTTTCTGTGCCCCCTGGATGCCGCCTGCTGTGCCCTGCAACAATGCAACGACCAGAGTGTTGTTTATGTGCCCCCTGGATGCTGCCTGCTGTACCCTGCAACAATACAACGACCAGAGTGTTGTTTATGTGCCCCCTGGATGCTGCCTGCTGTACCCTGCAACAATACAACGACCAGAGTGTTGTTTCTGTGCCCCCTGGATGCCGCCTGCTGTACCCTGCAACAATACAACGACCAGAGTGTTGTTTCTGTGCCCCCTGGATGCCGCCTGCTGTGCCCTGCAACACTACAACGACCAGAAGGTTGTTTCTGTGCCCCCTGGATGCCGCCTGCTGTACCCTGCAACAATACAACGACCAGAGTGTTGTTTATGTGCCCCCTGGATACCGCCTGCTGTACCCTGCAACAATACAACGACCAGAGTGTTGTTTCTGTGCCCCCTGGATACTGCCTGCTGTACCCTGCAACAATACAACGACCAGAGTGTTGTTTCTGTGCCCCCTGGATACCGCCTGCTGTGCCCTGCAACAATACAACGACCAGAGTGTTGTTTATGTGCCCCCTGGATGCTGCCTGCTGTACCCTGCAACAATACAACGACCAGAGTGTTGTTTCTGTGCCCCCTGGATGCCGCCTGCTGTACCCTGCAACAATACAACGACCACAGTGTTGTTTCTGTGCCCCCTGGATACCGCCTGCTGTACCCTGCAACAATACAACGACCAGAGTGTTGTTTCTGTGCCCCCTGGATGCCGCCTGCTGTGCCCTGCAACACTACAACGACCAGAAGGTTGTTTCTGTGCCCCCTGGATGCCGCCTGCTGTACCCTGCAACAATACAACGACCAGAGTGTTGTTTATGTGCCCCCTGGATACCGCCTGCTGTACCCTGCAACAATACAACGACCAGAGTGTTGTTTCTGTGCCCCCTGGATACTGCCTGCTGTACGCTGCAACAATACAACGACCAGAGTGTTGTTTCTGTGCCCCCTGGATACCGCCTGCTGTACGCTGCAACAATACAACGACCAGAGTGTTGTTTCTGTGCCCCCTGGATACCGCCTGCTGTGCCCTGCAACAATGCAACGACCAGAGTGTTGTTTCTGTGCCCCCTGGATACCGCCTGCTGTACCCTGCAACAATACAACGACCAGAGTGTTGTTTCTGTGCCCCCTGGATGCCGCCTGCTGTACCCTGCAACAATACAACGACCAGAGTGTTGTTTCTATGCCCCCTGGATACCGCCTGCTGTACCCTGCAACAATACAACGACCAGAGTGTTGTTTCTGTGCCCCCTGGATACCGCCTGCTGTACCCTGCAACAATACAACGACCAGAGTCTTGTTTCTGTGCCCCCTGGATACCGCCTGCTGTACCCTGCAACAATACAACGACCAGAGTGTTGTTTCTGTGCCCCCTGGATACCGCCTGCTGTACCCTGCAACAATACAACGACCAGAAGGTTGTTTCTGTGCCCCCTGGATACCGCCTGCTGTACGCTGCAACAATACAACGACCAGAAGGTTGTTTCTGTGCCCCCTGGATACCGCCTGCTGTACCCTGCAACAATACAACGACCAGAGTGTTGTTTCTGTGCCCCCTGGATGCCGCCTGCGGTACCCTGCAACAATACAACGACCAGAAGGTTGTATCTGTGCCCCCTGGATGCCGCCTGCTGTACCCTGCAACAATACAACGACCAGAAGGTTGTTTCTGTGCCCCCTGGATGCCGCCTGCTGTACCCTGCAAAAAAACAACGACCAGAAGGTTGTTTCTGTGCCCCCTGGATACCGCCTGCGGTACCCTGCAACAATACAACGACCAGAGTCTTGTTTCTGTGCCCCCTGGATACCGCCTGCTGTACCCTGCAACAATACAACGACCAGAGTCTTGTTTCTGTGCCCCCTGGATACCGCCTGCTGTACCCTGCAACAATACAACGACCAGAAGGTTGTTTCTGTGCCCCCTGGATACCGCCTGCTGTACCCTGCAACAATACAACGACCAGAGTGTTGTTTCTGTGCCCCCTGGATACCGCCTGCTGTACCCTGCAACAATACAACGACCAGAGTGTTGTTTCTGTGCCCCCTGGATACCGCCTGCTGTACCCTGCAACAATACAACGACCAGAGTGTTGTTTCTGTGCCCCCTGGATGCCGCCTGCTGTACCCTGCAACAATACAACGACCAGAGTCTTGTTTCTGTGCCCCCTGGATGCCGCCAGCTGTACCCTGCAACAATACAACGACCAGAGTCTTGTTTCTGTGCCCCCTGGATGCCGCCTGCTGTACCCTGCAACAATACAACGACCAGAGTGTTGTTTCTGTGCCCCCTGGATGCCGCCTGCTGTGCCCTGCAACAATGTACTTACCGTGTTGCACGGGCGCCTTCACATTTTTAGCTAGAGTGGCCAATTGGTTAGAGCGATTGCCTCTGCCGCTGGCGGTCGGGGATTGAACCCGACTCGCGGCGAATATAAATAATCGAATGTTCCGAGCGCTCTTCAGTTGACAAAGATTCCCAATAGGCTGAGTTAGTAGCCCAACCGTACATTTTTGGTATATGTTTTTATTCAAGATGGCCTTAGTGGATGTAAATACGTAAGAGAAAAACAAGATGAACCTAACGTCTAGGAAAAAAAAAGGAAAAATAAAATGCCAGGAAACACACAACAAACTTTTTTTTTTAAACACCACACAACAACTTGTGCTTCAAGCACATCAAACAGAAGAAATATACCCCATAAAAAGACCAAAAGTAACTTACACGACGGTAGTGTAAATCGCGCCAGTTGAGTGGTCTCCCCTGGAAGAACCATGCAGTCTGCAGATCCAGGGCGGGATCGTGCGAGGTCTGACAGGCCAGGAAGGCTGTCGTGTTGACTCTCACGAATGTGTTCACAGGACGATTGCTGATCGTCGTTTGAGCTGGAACAGACAGAATAAAGTCTAGAAAACTCATTATTCAAAACTAACCTGAGAATTTGTGTTTTGTCGTTTGGGAAAGATTCTATCTCGGCTGAGTGAGGATTTCGATTTTTCATTGTTTTTTTTATTCTAGAAAACTCAGGAATCCCAAAACGAATAGACTGCCAACGTTCCAAAATTCAGGTAAGAACTCTTATCACAATCCATACAAACCCGACAAAGTTATTTCCTGAATTTTCTAGAATCAAAAACAAGAATGATATGTAATAGGAACGCTTGTGTCATCCGAACTAGCTTGTGGACTATTTGTGGGATAAGTTTATTGTCTGTATTATAAGTCTTGGTTTGTGTCATTGGTGCCGTTTGTCATTAACCTTTCAAGAAATCACATTCACCTAAAACTTCCAACACTCCCGAGCTGGACGCAGTCCCGTAGACATTTTCTGCTCGGCAAGTATACGTTCCAGCATCCGCGTTCACAAGTTGGCTGATGACGATGTTTCCATTGCTAAGAACCCGGATGCGAGCTCCCTCATCTGGGCTACCGACGGCGCCGCCATTTTTCAACCACGTGATAGTTGGTCGTGGCGCAGCTTCCGGCGAACAGACGATGGTGACAGTCCCAGCCAGGGCCCCCATGGTAGTCGGGTAGAGAGGATTCTTGGCGAACGTGGGCGAAAAAGCTGCAATGCCAAAGAAAAGTAAAAAGGTAAAACGTCATTTAAATAAGTTGGATTCAAATGAGTTCTAACCAAGATACAGCATACATATTGTAAACGGTGGGCAGTAAACCGCCATCTCTCTGGCGGTAATTGTTACTGTCAGCTAAAACGAAAAAAAAAACTTCGAGAATTGCAGGCCTACAAGGCGAGTAGAGGGAGGGGCTTCCCAAATTAGGCAGGGCGACAGTTAATGGCCAGGGCCCATATTCTTGAAGAAGCTGAAACATTGTGTCCTACAAAGTCAAAATGTCGTTTAACTACCGCCCAGTATTTATTTGTACTGCCCAGTAATCATTTATTTTCCCCCGGTATTCATGTGAGTCTGGCGGAAGGTCGGCAGCTACCAGTGATGGTTATTTTTAGAATAGGAGATTCCCCATGCTTGCTCTTCTCTGCGCGCGCGTTACCGGCGTTTTCGCCGGCGTGTCAGTTTCAAAGTCAATAGCAACAACCCAAACAAACTGAATAAAATAAAAACATGGGGAGACATTTATTTCAACAAAAAAAAGTTTAACCTCAGTTGATTTACGAAACGTCACGAAGTGACGTCAACGGTCTAAAAATAGCCCAAGTCCTGGAGAACTGTTGCTAAACAATGCAATAAAGAATTAATTATTTCTCGTAATTGGTAAGGACTTCAAACCTAAAACTTTGCAGGAGGCTTAATTTATGCATCCCCGCAACGAAGGGAAAAGCCCTGGAAGTAATTAAACTAATTAAATAGGACTATGTCAGCCTTTAAATGACACCATTGTGTGTCCATGAGGGACATAAATCTATATTTGAACAAGATTTATTCAGAATTGACGGTTTGAATAACGTATGAAAAGAGTGACATGAACAGTGTTCCATAGTGTTCCCACCCACCCCCTCCATGCTGTTAACATTTAACATTCTGAACTGTTCGTAAATGGGATGTATTTTGTATTTTAAACCGGCTGACACTGCGAGGCACTTTTCCTTGTTTTTATAAGGACAGTAAAATCTTTGAGTCTTGACATTTAAAAGGGGTACATTGTGGGTGTCTGTTTGAGAAAAGGGAACATTTGCCGGGTACGACGAGAGAGGGGGGGGGGGGGTACTTCCAGATCCAAAGAAACCCCTCAGATGCGGTCCTGACTCACCCAAGACACGGAGCTGGCCAGTGGAATAGGAAGTACCGTGTGTGTTGACCGCACGACACTGGTACATGCCGTCATGCCGGGCAGCGCTGGGGGATACGATGGTCAGTACGTTGCTAGAGATCTCCACGTCTCCCGCCACACTCGCTAACACCTGCCCGTCCTGTGGATTAAGAGACCAAACTCTATAACAAACAGCTTCCTACGCACCAGAAAAGTAGAGGTACATGTATTATAACTATTTTCTCCAAGGTCTATGATACGCTTTCAGATCATGACTCTGAGAATGACCCAGGTACAGAAGAAAAAGGTGAATTGTACTTCACAACGTGTTGATGAAATGGTCAGTGAGACGCCGTACCTTGAGCCAGGCATAGGTAGGGGCGGGCACTCCCCTAGCCTCACAGCGCCACGTCAGTTGTCTCCCCTCGTCGGCATGCTGGTCGCGGAGCTCGTAGATAAAATAGGGCGCCGCTGTGACAGCGACAGAACGAGAGGTTTGAAAATGAACGAAGTTAATGATACGTCTTGTAAAAGGTGAAAACAAGTCATTTTAACAGAAGATGGTACTAATCCTCCTTAACAACTCCTCTTTTTAAGTAATATAATGTTGCTTTGATTTAATAAAAAAACAAGTCGCGTAAGGCGAAATTACTACATTTAGTCAAGCTGTGGAACTCACAGAATGAAAGTGAACGTAGTCCGCCGCTAGTGCAAAAGGCAGTGAAAGTGACGAGCCTGTTTGGCGCGGTAGCGGTTGCGCTGTGCTTCATAGCACGCTTTACTGTACCTCTCTTCGTTTTAACTTTGTGAGCGTGTTTTTAATCCAAGCATATCATATCTATATGTTTTTGGAATCAGGAACCGACAAGGAATAAGATGAAAGTGTTTTTAAATTGATTTCGAAAATTTAATTTTGATAATAATTTTTATTTTTTTAAAATTTTTAGAGCTTGTTTTTAATCCAAATATAACATATTTATATGTTTTTGGAATCAGAAAATGATGAAGAATAAGATGAACGTAAACTTGGATCGTTTTATAAAACATTTGGTTTTTTTACAATTTTCAGATTTTTAATGACCAAAGTCATTAATTATTTTTTAAGCAACCAAGCTGAAATGCAATACCGAAGTCCGGCCTTTGTCGAAGATTGCTTGGCCAAAATTTCAATTCATTTGATTGAAAAATGAGGGTGTGACAGTGCCGCCTCAACTTTTACAAAAAGCCGGATATGACGTCATCAAAGACATTTGTCCAAAAAATGAAAAAAACGTTCGGGGATATCATACCCAGAAACTCTCATGTCAAATGTCATAAAGATCGGTCTAGTAGTTTACTCTGAATCGCTCTACACACACACACACACACACAGACACACACACACACACACACGCACGCACGCACGCACGCACGCACACACACACACACACACACACACACACACACACACACACACATACACCACGACCCTCGTTTCGATTCCCCCTCGATGTTAAAATATTTAGTCAAAACTTGACTAAATATAAAAAGGAAGAAAAGATAAACAACGTCCACATTATGTCCCGCCAAAAGGCTATATCTTTATATTCCTGTGAGGGTACCTTCATTCAGACAGCTTTCTTGCTGGAGAGATCGAACTGCAATACAATCCGGCGATACCCTTTTTGTTCATGCATGCTTGTTGACGGGCCGCCCGAGCGGCTCGTCTTATGGCGTCGGGTAAGTAGCTTGCAGGTGGAGAAATTTTTGTTCATGGGGGATTTCTGTGACGTATGTGAGGTGGTGACAGGAAGTCGCCGTTGGTCTCGGCAAAGAAACTACAATGCAGTGTGTGGTCTCGGTGAGACTGAAAGACAGAGCGACAGATACACGTGCAGTGATTCAAGGCGCCCAACCCTAGTAAATTTGTCGTAGCACGTCCGTCTATGGCCAAAATGATCCGGGTTCGATTCCCGGCATGGGCGGTCTATTTTTTTTTTTTTTTTAAATTCTTGTTTACTATTGTTTATTATGAACGTTTTAATGTTTTATTTTACTCTAATAATTTTTTTAATTGTGTAAAATAAATAAATAATTTTTTTTATTTTTTTTTTAATCCAAGTGATCCGGGTGGAAAGCGATTCGTCTATGGCCAAAGTGATCAGGGTTCGATTCCCGGCATGGGCGGTCTATTTTTTTTTTTTTTTTTTAATTTTTTTTTACTATTGTTTATTATGAACGTTTTAATGTTTTATTTTACTCTAATAATTTTTTTAATTGTGTAAAATAAATAAAAAATGTTTTGGTTTTTTTTTAAATCCAAGTGCACAAGACAAAAACTTTCATACTGGGGGAGCGAGCCAGTCTGAAGAGTACTCGGGTCCAGCGCCAGCGTTTTTTATAAGAACTTGGAGTGATTGCGAATTTGCGCGTTTCTCGTGAGTGCTTTCGAAGTTTTGTAATTTGATTTTCCCCAGCGAGTGTTCTTTGGAGGGCAGTAGACTGTGATTGCTGGTGCATGTTTTTATTTTTGTTTTTCGTTCTTTGTTTCCGTTTGTAGTCTGTGGTCAAATACCTCACAATGTGCTCAAACAAATCACAGGCACAGGAAATGAACAAGAAGAAGTGTGTCACAAGAATTTGAATTCTAACAAAAACATGTGTATGAGTTCATAGACTACCACTGTCGAACCCTTCACTGTACAATGTAAATGAGTACAAAATATAGTCGTCAGTTTGGGAGACATTGTAGAGCACAGGTGAACTTTATCACAAACGGACAACACAAAAAGTACTTTCTTTTCAAACTTGAAAGTTTGTTGTCTATTTTTACCAGGGTCTTTCAAACAAACAATAACATGTGTATTTTTTATGTGAAAAAATTCATCTATTTTTGTACTTAAAATCTTAACATCTGCTAACAATTTGCGTATGAATATTTTTTATTCCTGCACTAGAAGGGAAGAAATCAACCTGTGGAAGACGTGCTGTGGTTTGTCTCCCTTCCTTCGAAACCGAAACCGAAACCGTCTGTAACGCTTACAGGGCCTCATAGATATCAGAGTCAACTCTCTCTCAACCCCACCCCCCCCCCCCCCCCCCGCCCCCGACACCTCCACGCATTCAGCGTAACGGCTTGTACGGCGTGTTACTTCAACTCAATATGATAATAATAATAATAATAATAATAATAATAATAATAATAATAATAATAACTTCAACAAGTATTTTTTGGAAAAAAATTAACCTTAACAAGGCCTCAACACAACAGCGCTTCCTGGAACGGGAAATGTACTGGGTCAAAGGTCCGCCTGACTCGAAAATTTACTGGGGAAAAGACAGTGACTGCAAAAAATCGTGTACTTCATGATTGGTACAATGGCCAACACAAATGTTGTCGGATCAAGTCTACTTCCATTCTTTAGATGGTATATGTTTTTTCAAAGAAATAGTCTTTTACATTGACTACTGCCTTCCCAGGAAACCTGGCCACATCCTCAACAAAGTCAGCCAGAGCTTCGTTTAAGTGTGACAATGGGTCATATATTGGTGCTACATTACTAGCATTCAAATGTGTATTCATGGCAACAGCATTTTGCCATTTACAACAGTTTCACTAACACTGTATTCTTTCTTGCTTTATTATTTTGTGACTCAGTGATAATTTTAAATAAAGTTATTTGCATCATACACTTTGATTTCATTCATTTCTATTTATAACTACTTTTACTACTTTCCCTTCTACACTGTGACATGCTGTATGACGCTCATTCAGACCAAAAACAATACCATTCCTACCAGTTGCAACGTCTATCGCTCGCTCTGTCTTTTGGTTGATCGATCGGTTTCTTGGTGGAAAACATATTTCTGTCACCAATACCAGTATTATTGCATCACTTCCATACAGGTAGAGTAGCCTTCTTCCTTTCTGTTAAGCCAATAGGTCTTATTCATTATTGAGCTCTTATTCATAATTGCATTACTTTCACAACAATCTTCTTCCTTGATATTGCGATAGTTGTTATCTCCCATTTATGTACAAACGCCGAAAAGACAATTTAACAGGACACATCAACACTATTATTTTGTTTACCTGTCGCTCGCTCTGTCTTTTGGTTCCTTGGTTGATCGATCGGTTTCTTGGTGCAGAACATATTTCTGTCACCAATACCAGTATTATTGCATCACTTCCATAAAGGTAGAGTAGCCTTCTTCCTTTCTGTTAAGCCAATAGGTCTTATTCATTATTGAGCTCTTATTCATCATTGCATTACTTTCACAACAATCTTCTTCCTTGATATTGCGATAGTTGTTATCTCCCATTTATGTACAAACGCCGAAAAGACAATTTAACAGGACACATCAACACTATTATTTTGTTTACCTGTCGCTCGCTCTGTCTTTTGGTTCCTTGGTTGATCGATCGGTTTCTTGGTGCAGAACATATTTCTGTCACCAATACCAGTATTATTGCATCACTTCCATAAAGGTAGAGTAGCCTTCTTCCTTTCTGTTAAGCCAATAGGTCTTATTCAGTATTGAGCTCTTATTCATCATTGCATTACTTTCACAACAATCTTCTTCCTTGATATTGCGATAGTTGTTATCTCCCATTTATGTACAAACGCCGAAAAGACAA
>NC_090258.1:718392-723392 GCF_037325665.1 Littorina saxatilis | reverse complement strand
ACAAACAAACAAAACCCACTGTAGTCTTAACAGTATTGGTTGTAACGTGAACCAGATTGAATGTAACGTGAACCAGATTGAATGTAACGTGAACCAGATTGAATGTAACGTGAACCAGATTGAATGTAACGTGAACCAGATTGAATGTAACGTGAACCAGATTGAATGTAACGTGAACCAGATTGAATGTAACGTGAACCAGATTGAATGTAACGTGAACCAGATTGAATGTAACGTGAACCAGATTGAATGTAACGTGAACCAGATTGAATGTAACGTGAACCAGATTGAATGTAACGTGAACCAGATTGAATGTAACAGTGACAGGGTTCCGTTTTAGGGTAAGGTATCTTTGTAAAGTAGAATGTTCAATCATTTATGAACACAATTTTATGGTCATAAGCGCAAGCATGTAGTTAACGAACACTCAAGTTCGTGTCCCAATAAAACTCCCAAACAGATAGTCTGTTAACGAACACTCAAGTTCGTGTCCCAATAAAACTCCCAAACAGATAGTCTGTTAACGTTCCAAATATCACAATCAAAATAAAAGAATGCCATATTTGGGGAACGTTTAATTTTTGACAAAACAGAACATTACATTCAGAAGTACTTCGACCCAGTGGTCTTTGAAGGTGGACAGACTGACACGCACGTTTGGTACAGATAATCAACTTAGCCTGGAAAGTGGACAGACTGACACGCACGTTTGGTACAGATAATCAACTTAGCCTGGAAAGTGGACAGACTGACACGCACGTTTGGTACAGATAATCAACTTAGCCTGGAAAGTGGACAGACTGACACGCACGTTTGGTACAGATAATCAACTTAGCCTGGAAAGTGGACAGACTGACACGCACGTTTGGTACAGATAATCAACTTAGCCTGGAAAGTGGACAGACTGACACGCACGTTTGGTACAGATAATCAACTTAGCCTGGAAAGTGGACAGACTGACACGCACGTTTGGTACAGATAATCAACTTAGCCTGGAAAGTGGACAGACTGACACGCACGTTTGGTACAGATAATCAACTTAGCCTGGAAAGTGGACAGACTGACACGCACGTTTGGTACAGATAATCAACTTAGCCTGGAAAGTGGACAGACTGACACGCACGTTTGGTACAGATAATCAACTTAGCCTGGAAAGTGGACAGACTGACACGCACGTTTGGTACAGATAATCAACTTAGCCTGGAAAGTGGACAGACTGACACGCACGTTTGGTACAGATAATCAACTTAGCCTGGAAAGTGGACAGACTGACACGCACGTTTGGTACAGATAATCAACTTAGCCTGGAAAGTGGACAGACTGACACGCACGTTTGGTACAGATAATCAACTTAGCCTGGAAAGTGGACAGACTGACACGCACGTTTGGTACAGATAATCAACTTAGCCTGGAAAGTGGACAGACTGACACGCACGTTTGGTACAGATAATCAACTTAGCCTGGAAAGTGGACAGACTGACACGCACGTTTGGTACAGATAATCAACTTAGCCTGGAAAGTGGACAGACTGACACGCACGTTTGGTACAGATAATCAACTTAGCCTGGAAAGTGGACAGACTGACACGCACGTTTGGTACAGATAATCAACTTAGCCTGGAAAGTGGACAGACTGACACGCACGTTTGGTACAGATAATCAACTTAGCCTGGAAAGTGGACAGACTGACACGCACGTTTGGTACAGATAATCAACTTAGCCTGGAAAGTGGACAGACTGACACGCACGTTTGGTACAGATAATCAACTTAGCCTGGAAAGCGTTGCTGATGCTCAATCTCTCAAGAATGATAGTCAGAGGAATTAGGAATTCAATCAAATGACCATCACTTTGTGTGATGCAATGGACCACCACTTTGTGTGATGCAATGGACCACCACTTTGTGTGATGCAATGGACCATCACTTTGTGTGATGCAATGGACCACCACTTTGTGTGATGCAATGGACCATCACTTTGTGTGATGCAATGGACCATCACTTTGTGTGATGCAATGGACCATCACTTTGTGTGATGCAATGGACCATCACTTTGTGTAATGCAATGGACCATCACTTTGTGTGATGCAATGGACCATGGGATAAGGGAGACTCCTAACTGGGCGCACAAGAGGAGAAGTAGACACGAAAGCAAATACAAGATCACATCAGGACGGAGGTGCACGACGCAAAATTGGGTGAAATCCAAACGGGAGAGATCAAACTGCGGGGTCTGATTCGGTGAAATCACAAACAAATCTCAGTTTCAACCAATCCAACACCGCAGCTGTCTCGCAACTGCATGGTAACCTTCTCGTGCATCTCGGCACAAGACATGCACTGACCTGGACCCGTATGCTTATGGGGGAAGTTCGCGACAACTCCCGAAGTTTTGAATGACATCGGAGGTACTTGCCTCACTTTCGTATGCATTGGCCGGAAGAAGGGCTTACTTTAAAGCAAAGCGAGGAAGCAACTGAGGGTAGTTTGCGACTACTTCCAAAGTTTTGAGCGACATCGGAAGTACATCCTCACTTTCGCATGCATGGGACGGAAAAAGAGCTTACTTTGGAAGCAAACGAGGAAGTAAGTGAGGGTAATTGTACTACAGCGAGACCCAGGAGTAAACACGCTACTTCCAAAGTTTCTCAGTGCAAAATGGCAGGGCTTTTCTTCGGTTTTTCATATCAAAACGAGCTAACGCAAATAAAAGTCCCAAATATAGAAAATAGAAGGAAAAGTCGTATCTCGTGCGTGCATTTCGTGCAAATTTCCCTGAATACAAACCTGAGTTGCCAGCTTTGACTTTTGTTCGTTCTGGGTCACTGGCCACCACTCTTTCATCCCCGCTTATACGAGGGGGTGTTTCTATGTAAATGGGCGTCGTTGTGTGCATGTGTGAGTGTGTGTTTGTGTGAGAGTGTGCGTGTGTGTATGTGTGTGTGTGTGTGTGTGTGTGTGAGAGTGTGTGTGTGTGTGTGTGTGTGTGAGTGTGTGTGTGTGTGTGTGTGTGTGTGGTGTGTGTGTGTGTGAGAGTGGCGTGTGTGTGGGTGTGTGTGTGTGTGTGTGTGTCTCTGTGTGTGTGTGTGTATGCACCCACCCCCCCACACACACACTATTATGAGCTGACTTTGCGCCTCGATATTTTATTTATGTTCTTACGTTTTATGTTGTTAAAAATGGTTCACCACACCCGAGTTTCTCGTAATTGAGATAATAAAGTGGTCTATGTATATGTCTATATCTAACACACACGCACACACGCGCGTAGGCTAAACAAATCCAATCTTGACTTTCAACTTTATATAAACATACATCCTGTTCACAATTAACGAGGACAAACACAATTTACAAACACCAAAGTACAACATTCTATCTTTGGTAAAAATTCGGACACACATTTTCCCAATTAATATGAAAGTCACTGAACTTATCTTCTTTACACTACACTTATATATCTTGATTCCAAAAAAACTGAGTTCTGCCTTTTCAAATTTACCAGTAACCCAAACTTTCGCTCTAACCAACCTATTTTGTCGAAAACAGTTTTAGCGATACACAATCATTAAAAAAAAAAAGAGGTTTAACATGACCGACTTCGCTACCACATAAACAAAAAATGTTTTATTCTCCCCAACATTCTGGTCAACAAAATCATTATCATAGACAGTCATTCAATATCAAGACAATCGTCACAGCTTTGAACCGACCCTTTCGTTCAACCAGTCAAAAACAACAACTATAGTAAAAGCTACAGCGCGATCAACGTTCGCCAATTTACGAACTCGCGATGAGATGTGTTTCTTCTGGTCGCCAAGCCTACCGTTTACAAACGCATACGCACTAATTGGGATTCCCCCAATTTCCTCGACCTTGACCTCAGGACTCTCGAAGCCACTACTTCGGCGTTCAAGTTAGCTCGTGCATACCGAGTAGCTGGCAATTTTTCTTCCGAAGTTCCCCCTTTCAAAGTTAATTTCCAGGGTCTCTCACTTGACATCATTATACGACGATATCGCATCTTAAGGGTCCTTACCCATCTAAAAGAAACCTCCAACGCATACTACAATTGCAGGACATTCCGGTTATAAAGGCAGCTCATTGGGAAATGAGCTCAGACACAATATCGAAGACGTGAAATGCGTCAATCGAGCAACTGTCGTAACTTGGCTACAACGAGACGGTCGGCTACCTTGCACCATAGACACGAACTGTGACAGTCTTGTTTAATTCAGAACAGCGCCAAACCGGAGGACGTTGACCATCTCCTGGGATCCATCTCCAGTTGTTTCACTGACATCAAGAACTGGATGACTGAGAACAAGTTGAAGCTGAACAGTGAGAAGACGAAGGACCTTCTCGTTGGAACACGACAGAAGATTGCTTCCCTCACTGTGACCGACCTCCAGCTGGATGACGCGACTGTTCCATTCTCCCCTGCTGTCAAGAGCCTTGGCGTCTTTCTCGACTCCACTCTCTCCATGCAGACACACATCTCCTTCATCTTCAAGACCTGCTTTTTCCACCTACGACGCATCGCCTCCATCCGTCGCTACCTCACCCACGACGCCTGTGTCAAGCTGGTTGTCTCCCTCATCTTCAGTCGTCTGGACTACTGCAACTCCCTTCTGGCTGGCCTCCCCGCCTCATCCATTCATGGCCTACAACGAGTCCAGAACGCTGCTGCCAGGCTGACGTTGAGGAAGACGAAGCGAGACCACATCACCCCCCTACTTCGCTCCCTGTCAACACCCGAATCTCCTACAAACTGTCCACTCTGGTCTACAAGTGTCTCAACGACTCTGCTCCCGAGTACCTTCCATCCTCCCTGGACCTGTACACCCAGCCCTCCGACCGTCCCCTTCGTTCTGCTGCTGACCCACTCCGCCTTCACATCCCTCGCTCGAAACTCGCATCTGCTGGTCAGCGTGCATTTCCCTCCTCGGGCCCCTCCGTCTGGAACTCCCTGCCGCTTGAGCTTCGCCAGAGCCCCTCTCTTGACG
>NC_090258.1:698392-713392 GCF_037325665.1 Littorina saxatilis | reverse complement strand
GTGTGTTGTGCGTTGTGTATTGTGTGTGTATACCTCGAGAGATCGTAGGCCATGAGCCACTGGTTGACAAACTGGTGTTCTGGCTGCGTGTTGATCCCCACCAGTGACGCTCCATTGCTCTGATCAAACAAAAGCGTCAATTGAAATACAGGTGTGAATATTACAGGTGTGAATATTACAGGTGTGAATATTACAGGTGTGAATATTACAGACACTTCTTAGACCCTCACAAATGAGTCACACAAATATCTTTGTTTCCCTGTCGTATTAATTATCCTAAAAAATAGTATTGACAACAACAACAACAACAACAACAACAACAACAACAACAACAACAACAACAACAACAACAACAACAATTATACAAGTCGCGTAAAACAATATGAAAATATTTAGACAATATATTCTTCTTCTTCTTCTTCTTCTTCTTCTTCTTCTTCTTCTTCTTCTTCTTCTTCTTCTTCTTCTTCTTCTTCTTCTTCTTCTTCTTCTTCTTCTTCTTCTTCTGCGTTCGATATTCATCGCCGTCATATCTTCAGGTCGGTGGCTGCCATGAAGTCCGCAGTCTCCTGCAGTTCGGCAGCGGGTCCCCAGAGCTTGGTGCCCACTGACACTCGGGGTCATACTTCCCCGAGACAAGTAAGCTCTGGGCTTGGTGCCCACTGACACTCGGGGTCAAACTTCCCCGAGACAAGTAAGCTCTGGGCTTGGTGCCCACTGACACTCGGGGTCAAACTTCCCCGAGACAAGTAAGCTCTGGGCTTGGTGCCCACTGACACTTGGGGTCATACTTCCCCGAGACAAGTAAGCTCTGGGCTTGGTGCCCACTGACACTCGGGGTCATACTTCCCCGAGACAAGTAAGCTCTGGGCTTGGTGGCCACTGACACTCGGGGTCAAACTTCCCCGAGACAAGTAAGCTCTGGGCTTGGTGGCCACTGACACTCGGGGTCAAACTTCCCCGAGACAAGTAAGCTCTAGGCTTGGTGCCCACTGACACTTGGGGTCATACTTCCCCGAGACAAGTAAGCTCTGGGCTTGGTGCCCACTGACACTCGGGGTCAAACTTCCCCGAGACAAGTAAGCTCTGGGCTTGGTGCCCACTGACACTCGGGGTCATACTTCCCCGAGACAAGTAAGCTCTGGGCTTGGTGCCCACTGACACTCGGGGTCAAACTTCCCCGAGACAAGTAAGATCTGGGCTTGGTGCCCACTGACACTCGGGGTCATACTTCCCCGAGACAAGTAAGCTCTGGGCTTGGTGCCCACTGACACTCGGGGTCAAACTTCCCCGAGACAAGTAAGCTCTGGGCTGACCGAATTTGACCCAGATTGTTCGTTAATGTTAAAGTCTACCCCTGAGTGCAGGAAGTGAAATTAAAGTAGATCACTCGCCCAATGGACGTGTCCGTAATGACAAGCACAGACAGCACTGATACACAACTGACTGAAACCAGGCCTTTAAGCTCGAAGATCGCATATGTTTCCTTTTCAATTTTACCAATTTATTCAGTGGTGAATCTTGCACAAAAGTCAGATACACCATACTCAAGTTTCATGCATTATCTATATAAACAAGGGCTTTAGGCTTCTTTTGCTTTAAACGGTCTCCTTGGTAATCCTTGAACTTACATAAAAACTATCTTTTAACAATGTCATGTCATTATTATTTACTTTTCTCAGGCGTAGGCTCGAAGCATGTTTTCTGTCAAAATGAGAAGGGGGGAGGGGGTAGTAGAAGCACGGCAGTTTAAACTGGTTTAGGCATTTCTTATCACTTGTTTTATGTTTGCTTCTATGCTTGTTTGTGTTTTCTGCTTGAAATTTAGTTTCAAAGGTTGGTACAAAGCTGCGGGTTGGTTTTCTCTCTTCAATGTAGCAGAAAGTATCTGTATCACTCATTTGTCTCCAGACATGCGAAGTCATGATTTTTTTGGACAGAAGTGAACATTCCTATGACGGGGTTTAACATTTTTTTTCTCCGGAACACTGCATAAAAACTGCAAAAATAACTGTAACACTCCACTCAATCAATCAATCAATATGAGGCTTATATCGCGCGTATTCCGTGGGTACAGTTCTAAGCGCAGGGATTTATTATTTTATTTTTTTAATTTTTATTTTATGCAATTTATATCGCGCACATATTCAAGGCGCAGGGATTTATTTATGCCGTGTGAGATGGAATTTTTTTACACAATACATCACGCATTCACATCGGCCAGCAGATCGCAGCCATTTCGGCGCATATCCTACTTTTCACGGCCTATTATTCCAAGTCACACGGGTATTTTGGTGGACATTTTTATCTATGCCTATACAATTTTGCCAGGAAAGACCCTTTTGTCAATCGTGGGATCTTTAACGTGCACACCCCAATGTAGTGTACACGAAGGGACCTAGGTTTTTCGTCTCATCCGAAAGACTAGCACTTGAACCCACCACCTAGGTTAGGAAAGGGGGGAGAAAATTGCTAACGCCCTGACCCAGGGTCGAACTCGCAACCTCTCGCTTCCGAGCGCAAGTGCGTTACCACTCGGCCACCCAGTCCACTCCACAATGTTACACGAAGTACGTCTAGTAAAATATTGTGAAAGTGTCAAAGCAATCCGTCCAGGAATTACTCAAATACAGCACTTGTTGTCACGATACCCCTCAACATGGACAAAAACAAATCCCGTTTTTGACCGCTCATACGATTGACACGTGCATCAGTAGGAATAGCATAGCACACGAAATGCGCAAGCTAGCAAAACAAAACACATGTTCAGGGTAGATAATTGATTTGACTTTCTTCTCGTATGTAAAAGTTGCATAGTTTTGCCTAGTGTGATGTTTCGTCGATTTCGTGATGGTCTCTTCCGTTTTTGTGCGGTCGATTTTGAGGGTACCCTTATTTGAGCGACGGTCACGTGATCCCTGTAAAAGAAATCTTTAATCCGAAAGGTGATTCAGACATTTCAGTGAACGGCCTTAACAAGCATGGACAGTTTGAATGAAATGACACGGGAAATAATGCTTTAATTTAGGTGCGAAAGTTGTCGCAATAAGTTTTTGGCCAAGTGTAGATTGCAACAAAAACAACAACACACAGATCACAAAATACTGCTGTGTGTCAGCTTTGTATTTATTCAATTTACTGCAGAAATGTTATTCATTTTAAGCTTCCAATCTGAAATGCAATCGCATAGTCCGGACCGGGTCAAAGATTGACAAAACATTCAACGCATAGTCCGGACCGGGTCAAAGATTGACAAAACATTCAACGCATAGTCCGGACCGGGTCAAAGATTGACAAAACATTCAACGCATAGTCCGGACCGGGTCAAAGATTGACAAAACATTCAACGCATAGTCCGGACCGGGTCAAAGATTGACAAAACATTCAACGCATAGTCCGGACCGGGTCAAAGATTGACAAAACATTCAACGCATTTGATTTAAAAATGAAGTCGCCACAGTGCGGCCTCAACTTTTTATTTAAGTTGCCTTTTGCCTTTTGCCTTTTGCAACTTAAACAAAGTCTGCTAATAAAACTGCCAGAGGCACTTCAGTTAGTCATGGGACTAAATAAAAATGTTTGAATAAAATTAGGGAAAAAACCAAGTTAAGCGAGGCCAGTCATAATATCATTGTATATCACCCTATGTTTCATATCGGTGTCACTCGCCATGACTGCATATCGCACAGCAGGACAATTTATGATTTGTGCAGTGGTGACAGAGCAATAAACAAACGCTTCAAAGTGCACTCTAAACACAGTGACACATTGCCATAAACATTTACACAGCCTGATAGTAGTTATCGCAGTGTCGCTAACAGCTCTCCACAATTTACGACCTATGCCGTAAAATTGACTGCGACAAGGTTATGTTTTAAAGCGGATGTCTCTTGCACGCTTGTTACATGCAGGTAATAAGCACTTCATTTTAAGATTTGAATCCATCACCTATTTTAAAACAGATTTAGTCAGAGGTCGAATAGAATGAAACAGAGATTCAGATTCAGATTCAGATTCGAAACTTACAAAGGGATGAAGGTTTTAGGCAATGCCTAAATAAATCTTCCAATCTGTCCCTTACAGACATACATGAAATTATGCATTACATATATTAAACGTTGTAAACATCCAAAAAGCAATAATTTATTTACATTGAACTTGTTAAAACTAACAAAAACGATAGTTATGATAACGAGGATGGTCCAATATTAGTTTGATGATTAAAATGTGATGTCACAAAGGCTGACAACTGATTTCAAGAACAAAATGTGTCTCGGTGACGTCGTCCTATCAGCAGCAGAAGCTTCCTCGTAAGGTGACCGCCAGGCTGTGCATGGATCGGTATCGTACATCATTAAAGTGACAACGTACATCATTAAAGTGACAACGTACATCATTAAAGCAGAGTGACAACGTACATCATTAAAGCAGAGTGACAACGTACATCATTAAAGCAGAGTGACAACGTACATCATTAAAGCAGAGTGACAACGTACATCATTAAAGCAGAGTGACAACGTACATCATTAAAGCAGAGTGACAACGTACATCATTAACAGAGTGACAACGTACATCATTAAAGCGAGTGACAACGTACATCATTAAAGCAGAGTGACAACGTACATCATTAAAGCAGAGTGACAACGTACATCATTAAAGCAGAGTGACAACGTACATCATTAAAGCAGAGTGACAACGTACATCATTAAAGCAGAGTGACAACGTACATCATTAAAGCAGAGTGACAACGTACATCATTAAAGCAGAGTGACAACGTACATCATTAAAGCAGAGTGACAACGTACATCATTAAAGCAGAGTGACAACGTACATCATTAAAGCAGAGTGACAACGTACATCATTAAAGCAGAGTGACAACGTACATCATTAAAGCAGAGTGACAACGTACATCATTAAAGCAGAGTGACAACGTACATCATTAAAGCAGAGTGACAACGTACATCATTAACAGAGTGACAACGTACATCATTAAAGCAGAGTGACAACGTACATCATTAACAGAGTGACAACGTACATCATTAAAGCGAGTGACAACGTACATCATTAAAGCGAGTGACAACGTACATCATTAAAGCAGAGTGACAACGTACATCATTAAAGCAGAGTGACAACGTACATCATTAAAGCAGAGTGACAACGTACATCATTAAAGCAGAGTGACAACGTACATCATTAAAGCGAGTGACAACGTACATCATTAAAGCGAGTGACAACGTACATCATTAAAGCGAGTGACAACGTACATCATTAAAGCAGAGTGACAACGTACATCATTAAAGCGAGTGACAACGTACATCATTAAAGCAGAGTGACATCGTACATCATTAAAGCGAGTGACAACGTACATCATTAAAGCAGAGTGACAACGTACATCATTAAAGCGAGTGACAACGTACATCATTAAAGCAGAGTGACAACGTACATCATTAAAGCGAGTGACAACGTACATCATTAAAGCAGAGTGACAACGTACATCATTAAAGCGAGTGACAACGTACATCATTAAAGCAGAGTGACAACGTACATCATTAAAGCGAGTGACAACGTACATCATTAAAGCGAGTGACAACGTACATCATTAAAGCGAGTGACAACGTACATCATTAAAGCAGAGTGACAACGTACATCATTAACAGAGTGACAACGTACATCATTAAAGCAGAGTGACATCGTACATCATTAACAGAGTGACAACGTACATCATTAAAGCAGAGTGACAACGTACATCATTAACAGAGTGACAACGTACATCATTAAAGCAGAGTGACAACGTACATCATTAACAGAGTGACAACGTACATCATTAAAGCGAGTGACAACGTACATCATTAAAGCGAGTGACAACGTACATCATTAAAGCAGAGTGACAACGTACATCATTAAAGCGAGTGACAACGTACATCATTAAAGCAGAGTGACAACGTACATCATTAAAGCAGAGTGACAACGTACATCATTAAAGCGAGTGACAACGTACATCATTAAAGCGAGTGACAACGTACATCATTAAAGCGAGTGACAACGTACATCATTAAAGCAGAGTGACAACGTACATCATTAAAGCGAGTGACAACGTACATCATTAAAGCAGAGTGACATCGTACATCATTAAAGCGAGTGACAACGTACATCATTAAAGCAGAGTGACAACGTACATCATTAAAGCGAGTGACAACGTACATCATTAAAGCAGAGTGACAACGTACATCATTAAAGCGAGTGAAAACGTACATCATTAAAGCAGAGTGACAACGTACATCATTAAAGCGAGTGACAACGTACATCATTAAAGCAGAGTGACAACGTACATCATTAAAGCGAGTGACAACGTACATCATTAAAGCGAGTGACAACGTACATCATTAAAGCGAGTGACAACGTACATCATTAAAGCGAGTGACAACGTACATCATTAAAGCAGAGTGACAACGTACATCATTAAAGCGAGTGACAACGTACATCATTAAAGCAGAGTGACAACGTACATCATTAAAGCGAGTGACAACGTACATCATTAAAGCGAGTGACAACGTACATCATTAAAGCAGAGTGACAACGTACATCATTAAAGCGAGTGACAACGTACATCATTAAAGCAGAGTGACATCGTACATCATTAAAGCGAGTGACAACGTACATCATTAAAGCAGAGTGACATCGTACATCATTAAAGCGAGTGACAACGTACATCATTAAAGCAGAGTGACAACGTACATCATTAAAGCGAGTGACAACGTACATCATTAAAGCGAGTGACAACGTACATCATTAAAGCAGAGTGACAACGTACATCATTAAAGCGAGTGACAACGTACATCATTAAAGCAGAGTGACAACGTACATCATTAAAGCGAGTGACAACGTACATCATTAAAGCGAGTGACAACGTACATCATTAAAGCGAGTGACAACGTACATCATTAAAGCGAGTGACAACGTACATCATTAAAGCAGAGTGACAACGTACATCATTAAAGCGAGTGACAACGTACATCATTAAAGCAGAGTGACAACGTACATCATTAAAGCAGAGTGACAACGTACATCATTAAAGCAGAGTGACAACGTACATCATTAAAGCAGAGTGACAACGTACATCATTAAAGCAGAGTGACAACGTACATCATTAAAGCAGAGTGACAACGTACATCATTAAAGCAGAGTGACAACGTACATCATTAAAGCAGAGTGACAACGTACATCATTAAAGCAGAGTGACAACGTACATCATTAAAGCAGAGTGACAACGTACATCATTAAAGCAGAGTGACAACGTACCCCGCACTGTGCCCGTGCCATGTCGTGGTCCAGCTCGGGGTACATGACAAAGCGGTAACACTTGGCGCCGTACGCCAGCCAGTCGTCCGGACACTCTGAAACATTGTGGTTTCTTTCTTAAACAGATTTTTGCGAAGAATAATAAGCGATAATAACCCAAGGCTCTCCCTCTCTCACACAAGGTCCAGCCCTGTAATATACTATCATGTGGTATGATATAGAACTATTTCATATAAATGATGATAATCATAATGATAGTTATAATAATATAATATAGAGATACAATACAATACAATACAATACAATAACTTTATTAATCTCTAAAAGAGAAATTGCATTGCTGAGCTTTTGTGTCCGTAATAAAACATACATAAAACATTCAAAAATAAACATTTGTTCTTTGTCATTCATACATTCTTGTGTTCTTATACATTTCTTCAATTCATACATCAATATTCTATCATAATTATGTACATACATTTATTCTCTTTTAACAGTCTGTCTTCAAACGCATCTCAGAGAGGGAGGCTAGAGATTTGTGTTTTGCCATAGGTAAAATCATGTGCTTAGCTATGAAGTAATGTTATCACATGTTATTTAAGGAAAATGAGTAAATATATGTACCAAGCGTATAACATCAGCAAAACTGAGAAAATACAGCACATTGGTTATCACATAAGAAAGTATATTAAAAATAAATTAACATGCATTCACCATCAACAATGCACAAACGAAAGTCAGCACCTTACCGGTTATATACTGTAGAATGATCAGTTGTTCTGTATGAGTAAAGCGGAGCAGCTTCTGGGGAAAGTTTTCTAAGATGAGTTTTATCTGCCTCGTGCAAGTATGCACATTTTTGATAAAGAACAGTGTCTCATTTTTTTTCTGCAGACCATCTTTGATTAGTCCATTATTGAAACTAAACACACATAATAACAATTCTAATAAAACCATGAAGACAACAATACTTTCAGCAAAAGGCAAACATCAGCAAGCAAAACGAAAACGAACAGAAAGAAAGTTTGACAGACAAACTGACACGGACGGACATACGGACGGACAGACGAACAGACAGACAGACAGACAGACAGACAGACAGACAGACAGACAGACAGACAGACAAACAAACAAAAACTTGCGGGGAAAAAATCCAATCAAAACTAAAGTCAAATGAACCCAAACAAACAAACAAACAAACAAACAAACAAACAAACAAACAAACAAACAAAGGAGAAAAATTGCTAGTAAATGTATTAACGATTTATTTACTACAAAAAAAATATGTGCTGATATTTAATCAAATCTACGCCTCCTAGAAATTCCCCCAAAACAACATACATCATAATAATTATTCAGTCAACAACAATAACAACATTAAAATATATTGATTATTAAACATTCTCATGCACGAACTTACCAAACACTTGTGCTTGCACAGCTAAGCACAATATACCCCAGAGGAGGACAACATAAGTAGTAAGTCCACACATCTTCATTATGAAACAGCAGATTATGTTTCTGCTTGTTCTTGCCTGTCCACGTTAAAAAAAAAAAAAAGCTTGTTTGAACACTGGACAGCGTGTTACGTCGCCACGCACGTGATTCTATCACTTGGAATACATTCTCGAAACTGACTAATACAACAAATCAGTCTCTGCGTTCTATCGAGAGACAAAATGAACACAACTGTCTTATTCCCAAATTCCTTTTCGAACACCTTTCTTTCTTTCTGTCTTTGTTCTTCTGTTATTTGTGTCTTTCTTTCTGTCTTTCTTCCTTGGTTTTATTATTCTCCTTCCTCCTCTCCCTCTTCTTTTTTAAAGCGTAACCCAAACAATTCGGAGTTTGAACTTTGCTTACCGACGTAGCTCACGGTATAAAGACAAGGTTTTTTAAACAAACTTTGAACTTGTTCTTTCTTTCTTTTTTCTTTTGTAAATCACAAAACTTGAAGGAGTTTGAAATTTGGTTAACTACACAGCTCTCGGCATAAACGTAGCGTTAGACAACTCATTTCGGACTCTTTTTTTTCCCTCCAGAAGCGCAAATGCGCAAGTTCACACGCCGCTGCAGAGAGAAAAAAGTCCCATTCACACTAAAGTCTTAGCCTTGAAACATATATTCCTCCTTCCTTTTTCGCAAGTTACTCTTTAAACCAAATGTTTCCACACCTTTCTCGACACATCCTTTGCACTGACATCAAGCAGTGAATTCCGCACAGAAGGCTACATTCTCATGGTAATCTAATACTTAGCAACCTTTCTCGGGATGAGAATGATTGGCAGGGCAAATATCCATGCGGAGGGATAAAGGGGCGGAGTCTGCCTGATGTGCATAACATGGGATAGCTGGCCTATCGCTCAGCACTTTTCTCTGCCTGATGTGCTTCTTGTGCACGACACACATTTTCAACTTGGGAAAAAGTTCGTGTCGTCTTGGTCTTGTTCTCTCTATGCTGCAAATGTCTGGGTCGCAAAATTATCGCCAGTCTAAAAAGTGCAATTTGTCATGCTACACTGAGCGGAACCATCCCTCTTCATTCCTCTAAAAATCCAAGAAACATTCGAAGCATGTATTCTCCGAAAGAGGCGTATGGCTGCCTAAATGGTGGGGTAAAAACGGCCATACGCGTAGATACTAAACACAAGGGAGCTCATGAACGACGAAGAAGAAGACAACTGGGCGAAGTCGGCTTCACGAAGCTCGCTGCACAAAGCTTTGTCACTGAATGTTTGGTTAAAAACAACAAGTCAACTTCGGGCAGCCTTAAATTTGAAAAAAATAACAGGTAGATAGATAGATAGATAATTTATTGCCAAGTGTACAATACATGAATGAACATAAAAAATACACGAGGAAAGCAGCTTGCTGTGTGATAAAAACAAAAATAAATAGCATTCATACATCACTGGCGCATAGCATCATACATACATGGGTAAGACAAATTGGTATCACAGTAACTAATACATACACTATACAGACATGGTGAGAACTATGACACTCTAAGAGCTATCGGAACCCCTCGGACCCCCCCCCCTCCCCCCACCACTCCCCCCCCCCCCTCTCCAACCCCTGTTCCCGAACTGAACATGTTCCATACTGATAAAATGTACCTCTAAAACAGCACATAAAAAATAAACTCTTCCAACACCTCACAGTGGTTAAAGAACGACTAAAACTACTAAAACATACTAGATGTGTATTCCGATAATATAACCAGCTGCTAAAACATAGTCTGGCTTCATCGCGTCACAGTGGTGTCACCATACTAAAACCCACTCTATAGATCACAGTATGTAATGTCAGCTACTAAAAGCATACTCCTAGAACATCCTAAAACGTGTCACAAACTGTAGAGTTCGTTTACCGGTTATTAAAAGCCTGGGGGTAGAAACTGTTTCTGAGTCTTGCCGTACGGCATCTGAGGGTTCTGAGCCTGCGCCCCGAGAGCAGAGGCTGGAAGAGATGACCAGCCGGGTGTGTGGGATCCTGCATGATGGACCTACATTTCCTCATCATGCGCAGGATGTGAAGGGAGTCTATAGAGGGGAGATCTCTGCCAATGATCCTGCTGGCAGCCCTAACGACCTTCTCCAGTTTTTCTTTCTCCAACTGGCAGGAGCTGCTGTACCAAACCGTGATAGAAAAGGTAAGGAGACTCTCTACAGCAGCCCTGTAGAACTGGGACATGATGGAGGAGGACACCTTGAACCTTGAAGGAGGGAGGGAGGGAGGGAGGGAGGGAGGGAGGGAGAAGGGAGGGAGGGAGGGAGGGAGAGAGGGTGGGAGAGGGAGTCTTAATACGCTCAGTTTGTAAACGGAGGGGATGCTAAATGTACAGACGTTATTAACACCGCGTCTGAGAACGCAAGGTCCTCAAAAGGGGAAGTGTGAATTCGGGACGGAGAGGGAGAGGGAGAGGGAGAGGGAGAGGGAGAGGGAGAGGGAGAGAGGGGCGGAAGGCGGGGGGGGGGGGGGGGGATTGGAGCAGGGAGGGAATGTCAGAAGGGGATACTACCTAATCACAGGCACTAACAATCTGAAATCGGGAGAAGGATTGTAGAAGGGGATTGTAAAGGAAATCACGAATAACACTAACAGGCAAAGTTTGACAGTGATATCCTCCACGCTTTTAGAGCGCTAACCAGAGATATAGCGTAACATAGCAAAGTGTGGTGCACGCACTGTGAGTTCAGCTCACTGACCGGGAATAGTTGATGTTGTAAATCGCAATTAGGGTATTGTTACACTTTACCACTGTCCTTGGACATTGAGGGGTTGTCCAAGTAATCGGCCGGGAGGGAGGAAGCCCGGATAGATGCGACAGGAAAGCACTTAACAGGTAAATGGAATAAGCATTCGAATATCGCTAGAGTGTTTATCGCATAAGTTGAATCGACTAACACTGTAAACTGTAAATATAGCAGACATATATCTAAGACAAGATGTCCGCTATTTATGTTGTGCAGTGCGTCGTATAACCGGTCTGAGAGGGAGATAGTGGCCAGAGGACAAGTGTGAAGGATCTGAGAAGCCGCCGAAGTATCATAACTCTAGACCAGCATTGCTGAAATTCGACGGGATTTCGCGAAGTTATTGCAAGGTTATGGTTGTCCGTATAGTTGGACCATAGAGGTCACAGTACGAAAGGAACTGAGTAGACCGAGGTCGCCAGTGGAAGCGGGAATTAGTATTCAGATACATTTCCTAGTAAACGGCCATAGACGCTGTGTAATTCTGTGTATGAACAGAGTTAAAATATGTCTATAAGATCTTAATTACGTAAGATATAATGAGTGTTTAGTAGGCAGAGCAGACGGTGATTTGAGTCTGCCGGAGTATGAACTGTAACTGTTTTTCTGACTACACACGAGGAGTGAGTCGATACCAGTAAAGTAGATATCGTGTGCCTGTGAGTTCACGGACTGTTTGTGTATTTCTCTACATAAGTGAAGGGTAGAGGGTTTTGTTAGTGAAATTGTACACGGGATTGTAATCTCGGTCTGTTTTTGCATCCAAACCTGTGAGTACCTGATTTTTGAATACCTAACATTTATGTTCATGATTGTGTGTATTTGTGAGTATGTTTGTCATACCTGTATAATACAGTGGAAGGAACCTACATTTGGAATTGTGTTTGTTCCTGTATGATAGCGTACTAGCGCATTTGCATTCATTCACAGGGAAACTACCTAACCACAGGCACCAGAAATTTGAAATCGGGAGAAGGATTGTAGAAGGGGATACTACCTAATCACAGGCACCAGAAATTTGAAATCGGGAGAAGGATTGTAGAAGGGGATACTACCTAATCACAGGCACCAGAAATTTGAAATCGGGAGAAGGATTGTAGAAGGGGATACTACCTAACCACAGGCACCAGAAATTTGAAATCGGGAGAAGGATTGTAGAAGGGGATACTACCTAATCACAGGCACCAGAAATTTGAAATCGGGAGAAGGATTGTAGAAGGGGATACTACCTAACCACAGGCACCAGAAATTTGAAATCGGGAGAAGGATTGTAGAAGGGGATACTACCTAATCACAGGCACCAGAAATTTGAAATCGGGAGAAGGATTGTAGAAGGGGATACTACCTAACCACAGGCACCAGAAATTTGAAATCGGGAGAAGGATTGTAGAAGGGGATACTACCTAATCAAAGGCACCAGAAATTTGAAATCGGGAGAAGGATTGTAGAAGGGGATACTACCTAATCACAGGCACCAGAAATTTGAAATCGGGAGAAGGATTGTAGAAGGGGATACTACCTAACCACAGGCACCAGAAATTTGAAATCGGGAGAAGGATTGTAGAAGGGGATACTACCTAATCACAGGCACCAGAAATTTGAAATCGGGAGAAGGATTGTAGAAGGGGATACTACCTAACCACAGGCACCAGAAATTTGAAATCGGGAGAAGGATTGTAGAAGGGGATACTACCTAATCACAGGCACCAGAAATTTGAAATCGGGAGAAGGATTGTAGAAGGGGATACTACCTAATCACAGGCACCAGAAATTTGAAATCGGGAGAAGGATTGTAGAAGGGGATACTACCTAACCACAGGCACCAGAAATTTGAAATCGGGAGAAGGATTGTAGAAGGGGATACTACCTAATCACAGGCACCAGAAATTTGAAATCGGGAGAAGGATTGTAGAAGGGGATACTACCTAATCACAGGCACCAGAAATTTGAAATCGGGAGAAGGATTGTAGAAGGGGATACTACCTAATCACAGGCACCAGAAATTTGAAATCGGGAGAAGGATTGTAGAAGGGGATACTACCTAATCACAGGCACCAGAAATTTGAAATCGGGAGAAGGATTGTAGAAGGGGATACTACCTAACCACAAGCAGCAGAAACGCCTAAACCTATTGTTCTCCTCAGAGCAACGTTTTGTGATACCGTAGTTCAACGTTTTGTGATACCGTAGTTCAACGTTTTGTGATACCGTAGTTCAACGTTTTGTGATATCGTAGTTCAACGTTTTGTGATATCGTAGTTCAACGTTTTGTGATACCGTAGTTCAACGTTTTGTGATACCGTAGTTCAACGTTTTGTGATACCGTAGTTCAACGTTTTGGTTTGGAAACTAAAACCTAACTAAGATTAGCACAGTGCGCGACAGGCACACTCCGTCCCGTGTGAGCAGTTGGAATCAATCATATCCGTGTGAGCAGTTGGAATCAATCATATCCGTGTGAGCAGTTGGAATCAATCATATCCGATCTGCTGGCCAGGCGTTTACATGTGATAAAACCATCCCTTCATATGGACACGCACACAAAATCAACACTCTGACTGCATATACTTGTATTTTTGTTAATTAATTAATTTCTCAACATGCCACGAGTGGCTTTTTCAGAAATCAGTTCGTTAAGAAAAGTTTACATTGCACAGATAACACAGGCTGTTGATAGCGTGTTGTTTGTCTAAGTAAAGGGAGGTAAGTTTGTCTAACTCTAGATATGTTGATGAGAAAACACACAAATATATAAACAAACGAACAAACAACGGGTTTCACTATTCTACTTCAGACGTTTTCAACACCTGTGGTTCAGGCACTTCTTTATTTTATATTGTTCTTTTTCTTTTTCTAAGCGGATTGGGAAACCAGCCCGGGCAATAAAGAATATTGCAAATTGGGGGTGTAAATCGTGAACGAGAGGGGAGTAAACTGCTGATGGCTTGATGGTTTTACGAACGATGGAGGATGTATGAAGTGCAACAACCTTACCTGGCGCACAGCACAGCTACCCCACACTACAAGCAACAACCTTACCTGGCGCACAGCACAGCTACCCCACACTACAAGCAGGTGGTCTCAAGAATGAAAATAATTTCGTGTAAAAGATACCTGTCTTTCCGCGTAGACCATGAATTGAGTGAGCACAGGTCCTTCCATGCTGTCCTCGTCTGATGCACAGGTCCTTCCATGCTGTCCTCGTCTGATGCAGCTGGTGGCTGATATCTGCGAGCTCATCCTGAACTCAGGTCAAAATGAGTTACTTCCCTTCGGGTCTCATTTATCCCTGACAGGATGCCTTTGTTTTCCTTCTCTTGAGAGGAAATCGATTTTTTACATATTTAGAGCTTTTCGTACTGTGTTATTGATATAAGCAGATTCGCGATCGTCGATAATGATTGTTTATGGAGTTGTGTAATTTTTAAATTACAAAGGAATTGAT
>NC_090258.1:648392-693392 GCF_037325665.1 Littorina saxatilis | reverse complement strand
GTGGCTTAAAATTAATTAATGACTTTGGTCATTACAAATCTGAAAATTGTACCCTACCCGATGCAAGTTTACGTTCATCTTATTCTTCATCATTTTCTGATTCCAAAAACATATAAATATGTTATATTTGGATTAAAAACAAGCTCTGAAAATTAAAAATATAAAAATTATGATCAAAATTACATTTTTGAAATCAATTTAAAAACACTTTCATCTTATTCCTTGTCGGTTCCTGATTCCAAAAACATATAGATATGATATGTTTGGATTAAAAACACGCTCAGAAAGTTAAAACGAAGAGAGGCACAGAAAAGCGTGCTATCCTTGGTTTAAACAGTGTTTATTCAACAATTCATATGTTATTGAACATGATACATGTTACGGATCATCAACAAGCTCAAGCTTATGGTGGTGACCCTAACGGGAGAATTTAACATATTGATTACGATAACTTGCGACGAGACTTCGACAAGTAGTTTTTAAACCAAAACAAACGAGAAACAAACAAAATGTGCAAACATACATATATAAGTATATCCCATGACCTCCCTTCTTTGTCTCTGTTACTTCAGTATGAGTATATATGTTGTATTTTTATAGCTCAATAAATACATCATGGACTCCAAAAAATATATGATAGTGCAGATTCCGATTTGGGCAAATAACTACTTTCCTCCCGACCTTTGACCTCGCGCCGAACAATGTGACACATTTGTATGAAGTTCCAAAATCGTATTGCACGGCTCAGAAAACCATATCGGTTGCACGCAAAAATGAATCTCAGAACTGATCTGATGTATGGGATGCAATAAACAAACGTTTCCTTCATTATGAAAGCAATGCAGATTGAAAACAAGTCGCGTAAGGCGAAAATACAATATTTAGTCAAGTAGCTGTCGAACTCACAGAATGAAACTGAACGCAATGCCATTTTACTCGTAGCATCGTCAGGCCACCGCTCAAGGCAAAGGCAGTGAAATTGACAAGAAGAGCGGGGTAGTAGTTGCGCTAAGAAGGATAGCACGCTTTTCTGTACCTCTCTTTGTTTTAACTTTCTGAGCGTGTTTTTAATCCAAACATATCATATCTATATGTTTTTGGAATCAGGAACCGACAAGGAATAAGATGAAAGTGTTTTTAAATTGATTTGGACAATTTAATTTTGATAATAATTTTTATATATTTAATTTTCAGAGCTTGTTTTTAATCCGAATATAACATATTTATATGTTTTTGGAATCAGCAAATGATGGAGAATAAGATAAACGTACATTTGGATCGTTTTATAAATTTTTATTTTTTTTTACAATTTTCCGATTTTTAATGACCAAAGTCATTAATTAATTTTTAAGCCACCAAGCTGAAATGCAATACCGAACCCCGGGCTTCGTCGAAGATTACTTGACCAAAATTTGAACCAATTTGGTTGAAAAATGAGGGCGTGACAGTGCCGCCTCAACTTTCACGAAAAGCCGGATATGACGTCATCAAAGACATTTATCAAAAAAATGAAAAAAACGTATGGGGATTTCATACCCAGGAACTCTCATGTCAAATTTCATAAAGATCGGTCCAGTAGTTTGGTCTGAATCGCTCTACACACACACACACACAGACACACACACACACACACACACACACACACACACACACACACATACACCACGACCCTCGTCTCGATTCCCCCCTCCACGTTAAAATATTTAGTCAAAACTTGACTAAATATAAAAACGAACATTCAACTTACAAGATACCCAGATGCTAGCGAACCAAAACAAAAACACGAGTACCCTCCCTTGCATCGTTAGCAGACGACTTTTGAGAGTCTGTCAGTAATGTGTTTGGTGTGCGTCTTCAGTTTCTCTGGCAGTGTCGGTGTGGGAACTGACAGAAGCTAGGGAGCACAGATAATAGAAGCCCTGTCACATAGACTAATCACACAATCAATACACATTTGGCTCATGTTTTAAATGACAGTTTCGAGTTTGTTAGTCAAACTCAAAGCAACAACACTGAGGGCCCCAAAGGGTTTAAAATCGTGATCGTGATT
The DNA here is from genome assembly GCF_037325665.1 of Littorina saxatilis. Lineage (NCBI taxonomy): Eukaryota > Metazoa > Mollusca > Gastropoda > Littorinimorpha > Littorinidae > Littorina > Littorina saxatilis. The sequence goes on along the minus strand of NC_090258.1, from coordinate 691,342 downwards.
GGCGTTTTTTTACCTTTCTGTGACCGTGATTGCCGAAATTTCCATTTCTGTGATCGTGATGGGACTTTGCCCGTGATCCGTGATGACAAAAAAATCAAGTCTCGTGATCGTGATCGTCATTTGTTTTCGTGATCGTGATGGGCATTATTGCAAAGCATTTTATTTTCAACGTACATTTTTCACAGCTGTATCACTCTATGATCCTCTATTCGTCAAGGTGTTTGTGATCGTGAAAACAAAAATCAAGGTAACTGTGATCGTGAAAGCTAAAATTTCCCTTCCCGTGATCGTGATGATACCCCCCCTTTGGGGCCCTCAACACTGTCATTGGTGACATGCGTAGCGAGACCGAGAAGCGTCCTTACCTGGTACGGTTTGGCTTCGCTATCAAACATCGGCTGTTTCACGTGTTTTGCGAGCAAGTCTACTCTTTTGCCTGGCTCTGCAGTAAGTCCACATAGGCGATGAAGGTATCCAAGAACTTAACATGTGTGTATTTTTCCGTAATCCAGTCATATTCCTTCAAAATGCAATCAATCGGCGGTGACAGACGTGTCAGCAATTCGCGACTTCACCAAATCGGTCCCGTTTTCCTCACACCCATACCAGTTTAGGTTCATTCATGCAAACACACTCGCAAAACAGTTTATCACGTAGATACATTTCAAATAGGGAGCAAATGGTTAAATCTAAACCTACATATTTGTTCCCTAAAATTTGCTTCTCTGTCAATAAGCCTAATTGTATAATAACACGTTCGAGAAAAACAACGTGGAATCGATTCTGAATCGAGTAAGCCAAATGGGTCCAAAACCCGTTTCGCCCGTTCTACCGACCTGAAACGCAAAACAAAAGAATTGTGCGCTTCAACTAAATTAATTTCTATACGACTTCATTACTTTCTTGCAACTTATGAACCTTTACTTAAAGCTTTTAAATGGTCTGAAAGTAGTGTTACTTTCGTACTTATCGATGCACTCATTCGTTTTATTTTTTCAGCGACGGTCACTTAGTTTAAGGTTGCAAAAGGGCTAAGTCTCGCTGGCAACAATGTTTTACACTGCACAGATCGCAACAGTGCCGCTAGTAGTCTACACTTTGTGTTTGATGGAAGAATGGGATATACAGATTACAACACTCGTGGTTTTTTATATGGCTTGTATTTCAGTCAAGACCCAGCGGGAATATCAATCGAGAGCCACTCGCCAGAGGCTCGTGTCTCCCGATGATATTCATCCGCTGGGTCTTGACTGAAATACAAGCCATATAAAAAAACCACTCGTGTTATAACCTATACATATATCACAATTGCATATACCAATGACAATCGCTATAACTTCTCAATTAAATTTAGACTTAAATTATCTATAATGAATGGGGCATACTGCACTCAAATTCGTTCTCAAATTTCGCTATCCTTCCCAGCGCAACTACTACCCCGCTCTTCTTGTCAATTTCACTGCATTTGCCACAAGCGGTGGACTGACGATGCTACGAGTATACGGTCTTGCTGAAAAATTGCAGTGCGTTCAGTTTCATTCTGTGAGTTCGACAGCTTGACTAAATGTTGTATTTTCGCCTTACGCGACTTGTTACAGGGGGAATCGAGACGAGGGCCGTGGTGTATGTGTGTGTGTGTGTGTGTGTGTGTGTGTGTGTGTGTGTGTGTGTGTGTGTGTGTGTGTGTGTCTGTGCGTTAGAGCGATTCAGACTAAACTACTGGACCGATCTTTATGAAATGTGACATGAGAGTTCCTGGGAATGATATCCCCGGATATTTTTTCATTTTTTTGATAAATACCTTTGATGACGTCATATCCGGCTTTTTGTAAAAGTTGAGGCGGCACTGTCACACCCTCATTTTTCAATCAAATTGATTGAAAGTTTGGCAAAGCAATCTTCGACAAAGGCCGGACTTTGGTATTGCATTTCAGCTTGGTGGCTTAAAAACTAATGAATAAGTTTGGTCATTAAAAATCGGAAACTTGTAATTAAAATGATTTTTTTTATTAAACGATCCAAAAATAATTTCATCTTATTCTTCGTCATTTTCTGATTAAAAAAACATACAATCAAGCTCTGAAAATTAAAAATATGAAAATTATTATTACAATTAATTTTTCGAAATCGATTTTATAACAATTTCATCTTATTCCTTGTCGGTCCCTGATTCAAAAAACATATAGATATGATGTTTGGATTAAAAACAAACTCAGTATGCTAAAAAGAATAGACATACAGAAAAGCGTGTTATCCTGCTCAGCGAGACCACTACCGTACTATTCTACATGGCTTGTCGATTTCACTGCCTTTGGCTTTGCCACGAGCGGTGGACTGACAAAACGACGAGTATGTGGTCTTGGCGAAAAAAGCAGTGTGTTCAGTTTCATTCTGTGAGTTCGACAGCTTGACTAAAATAATGTTGTTATTTCGCCTTCCGCGACTTGTTTTTCTTGTTTTGGGGATTGAAGTTTCTTTTCATTTGTACAGGTGCGGGTGGCTTTTAATTAGCCAAAAATAGTGTGCGTTGTGTCCCTTTGTCAAGGCTGCACATTCCAGATTTTTGTAATTTTTTTTATGAGGTAAAAGGAAATTAGGGTCGGGAGAAAAAGGGATTGGAAAGATTGATTTGTGTGTGTGCCTTACCAAATAAAGCAACATGACACATTGCACACACAACACATTGCACACACAACACAATTGCACACACAACACAATGCACCCACAACACAATTGCACACACAACACAATTGCACACACAACACAATGCACACACAACACAATTGCACACACAACACAATGCACACACAACACAATTGCACACACAACACACTTGCACACACAACACAATTGCACACACAACACAATGCACACACAACACAATTGCACACACAACACGATTGCACCCACAACACAATTGCACACACAACACAATTGCACACATTGCACACACAACACATTGCACACACAACACAATTGCACACACAACACAATGCACACACAACACAATTGCACACACAACACAATGCACACACAACACAATTGCACACACCCGGAGGAAAGACACATGTTTGAGGTGGGAGAGAGAGAGACACATGTTTGAGGGGAGAGAGAGACACATGTTTGAGGTGGGAGAGAGAGAGACACATGTTTGAGGGGAGAGAGAGACACATGTTTGAGGTGGGAGAGAGAGAGACACATGTTTGAGGGGAGAGAGAGAGACACATGTTTGAGGGGAGAGAGAGAGACACATGTTTGAGGGGAGAGAGAGACACATGTTTGAGGGGGGAGAGAGAGAGACACATGTTTGAGGGGAGAGAGAGAGAGACATATGTTCAAGTGCCAGAACAGCCAGGGCGGTTACACGCATTACTGAACTTTTGGGAGCATCTGAATGCCATGTCTTGTGATTTCAAAGATTTTGGGAAATTAAATTTCGATACGTACACACTTTGATAAAATGTACAGACCAAACGATTGCTCGAAATTGAAGGAAATGTTGTATCGTTATCACTAAAGCATTGAATTAAACGTTTGCCAAATACCAACGCATTGGCTTTCTTATTTGGAAAGTTATGAATTTGTGTGCAAGTGATCCTTAACTTTTTGTGAGTAGCTTATATAACACTACTCGTCATCACCGTTTCGAAAAACAGACGAACGCGCACGAAGAACTTCGCGTAGATCTGGACCGAAATTGGAAAGTGGTGACCGTGACGGGATGTGACGTCACCACTTCAACAAACTCGCTAAGAACGGAACTCACGAACTTTTGACGAAGGCAAATCTGGATGTCTCTACCAATGGGGGGGGGGGGGGGGGGGGGGGGGGGGGGGAGGTGTTAAAACCATTTTTGTCTATCTGAGGTCATTTACACGGTACGAATGCAGTTAAGAAACGAAGAAGACCACAACTAACACAACAACTTGACCGAATAACATCAACTGAGAAGAGAAGTGACCGCAGAACAGGAAGATGACCAGTCCCACCGCCATCATCACCACAACCACCACAACATCAACCACCACAACATCAACCACCAGACAGTGATACGAGCACAATACCATAAAGACCAATCCTCTGCAATTACAAGTTCACTGACCGAGGGTTCACTGACCGAGGGTTCACTGACCGAGGGTCCACGCTAGCAGACAAGATCGTCAGCGGCAGAACGAATGCTTCACATGAATATGGTCAACACACAGTTTATTTGCGTTACTCATGCCTCCGAGTAGGCCCTAGATATTTGAACTTTGACGTGAGAGTGAAACCCCATCCTGAATGCTATATATTGTCGCATTCCTTTTCATTTTAACAATACGTACTTAGAACTGACATCGTACATGTACAAATGTGATGAAAATGTATCCCTTTTGAAAGAAAGAAATCTCCTGATTGAAATCTCCGTGTCGCAGGCTGAAGGTCAATTTCAAAAGACGCAAAATGCTGGGACTAAAATATGTTTTAATCGGGCAATAATGATGATGACCTTTCTAAGTATTCTGGCTCGCGGATTCTTGCGCTCACGCCCCAGATAGTTTTACCAAGATTCTTTATTGTAAAGTAAAGTGAAGTGAAGACGGTAAAAAACTGAAACATATGTAAACAAAAGAAACCATAAGAAAAAGTACAAACTAATATGAAAAGAATCAAAACACAAAATCGCAACCTCTAAACCACCGCAGTCGCGACCGAAAAACCAACGCTTGATGGCAAATGGCGTACACAAAAAATCGAATTATCCAATTACACAAATGGAGCACTGGGGCCTTCGTTCCGAGTCGTTTTCTTTTACCATAACTTAAAACCAACAAAATACTACATCGACCGAAGTCGGCACGCTTCTTACTTCTACTATAATTCCTACAACAACACTAACAACACTCTCAAATGAACAAAATCACAAATTCAGAAAAGTGAACCAGATCTACAACAAGGAAAAAATGGCGGAATAGCTCGACAACCACGTGGAAGACTGCAAATCTTACTCTACCAAAAAAATGTGTGTCAAGAGCGATCACACAAATGATTACAACCTCAAAAACAATGTAAATCATAATATAGTCGGATCCTTTATTAAAAGAAATGAAAATTACTCACACTTCGTGGGCCACCAGACCTCTTTAAAGAGAGGAAGAGAGAAACCGTCCCGGCAAGGACAGATCCAGGGGAAACTACTAAGTAAAAATTTACAAAGCACAATGATCTCCCTTATACTTCTAGAAGTACATATTCTTTCAACTGGAATAAACGAAACGAAATTAAAAGAAGATTAAAAATACTGTCGGAGACAGAACACTAAGTTATCATAGTTGTGTCCATCATGCGTGTAAGTTTTCTCCAAGTACGATCATCATCAACTCTTCTTTTCTTTCACCCCACTTTGTGGTCACTGCCCTTTGAGAAGTAATTACACACACACACACACACACACACACACACACACACACACACACACACGCGCGCGCGCACGCACGCACGCAGACACACACACACACACACACACACACACACACACACACATATATCTCTATATATATACGACTTGTGTGTGTGTGTGTGTGTGTGTGTGTGTGTGTGTGTGTGTGTGTGTCTGTGTGTTCGCGATGCACGCTCAAGGTTCTCGATGGATCTGTTTCAAATTTGGTGGCCATATTCAGGTACACCCGGGACATAACCTGGTCGATGAGATATTTCAACACGTGCTCTCAGCGCGCAGCGCTGAACCGATTTTGGTTTTTCTCTGGATCCATTCCCAGTAACTCTTCCTTATCTTCTCCAGTGTTTTCAGCGTTTATCTCCCTTCCTTCGTGTGGCGTCAATCCATATTCCCGTTTCTATTTTTAGAAGGTCACTGTCGACAACGCTCAATCCATATTCCCGTTATACTATTTTTAGAAGGTCACTGTCCCGGCGAAGCCGGGTATTACTCTTCTCCAGTGTTTTGCGCGTTTATCTCCCTTCCTTCGTGCGGTGCGGCGGTGCGGTGCAGCCGGGTCCCCGGCGCAGCCGGGTATTCGGCTCAACTTCTTCCCGGCGAAGCCGTACACGACGAAGCGGGTATTCATCTAGTATATCTATATACGGCTTGTGTGTGTGTGTGTGTGTGTGTGTGTGTGTGTGTGTGTGTGTGTGTGTGTGTGTGTGTGTCTGTCTGTGTGTTCGCGATGCACGGCCAAAGTTCTGGATGGATCTGCTCCAAATTTGGTGGGCATATTCAGGTAGACCCCGGACACAATCTGGTCGATGAAAATTTTGAACACGTGCTCTAAGCGCGGCGCGGTGAACTAATTTTGGTTTTTCTGTTTATTCATTCAGATTCATTCCCAGTAACTCTTCCTTATCTTCTCCAGTATTTTGCGCGTTTATCTCCCTTCCTTCGTGTGGCGTCAATCCCGTACAGTATTTGCAAGAATACTGAATGAGAAAGTTTGATCTTCCGATCACAGCCACGGTATCATCCTGAACTCAGGTCAAAATGAGTACGGCTCATTCTCTGAGATAACTGGCGATAGCCGTTGAGCGATGACTGATCAGAATGCTACGGTATGACAAGCAGTTTCAGATATTCCCGTTACTATTTTTAGAAGGTCACTGTCCACAACGCTTTCACCCGTTGTCCTCACTGTAAAAGTGCAAAGGTCGAATCTATTTATAGCCACGCGAAAAATCCACTGTCATCTATCTCTATACGGCTTCTGTGTGTGTGTGTGTGTGTGTGTGTGTGTGTGTGTGTGTGAGTGTGTGTGTGTGTGGTGTGGTGTGGTGTGGTGTGGTGTGGTGTGGTATTGTGTGTGTGTGTGTGTGTGTGTGTGTGTGTGTGTGTGTGTGTGTGTGTGTGTGTGTGTTTTTGCGTTGCGGTGAACCGCGGTGAATAAATACTGTTTCGCGATACGAATTACGAAAATAAACACTTTTTTGTTCGGCTCTACTTCTTCACTTCTTTCACTTCCGCCACACAAAAGCAACGCTTTTCTGCACAGGTAGTACATCTAAGTATTGCAATTCGTGTACAAAATCCCTCCCATCTTCAAAATATTGCCACAAATATATACTACCCCTCCCATCGTAAATATTCTGCATCAAATTTGGTGGGCATATTCAGGTGGACCCCGGGCACAAACTGGTGGATGACAATTTTCAACACGTGCTCTAAGCCGGCGAACCGCCACGCTGCATACTCGCGATTCACCCGGCGAAGCCGGGTATTCCTCTAGTATATATATATATATACACACATACACTTACACACACACTTACACACACACACACGCACGCACGCACGCACGCACACACACATACACACACGCACACACAGATGGGGGGGGGGGGAGTAGTTGAATTATATCCATTTGATTGTCGATGTTCTCATCTGATCGCAATGCGTGTCATTCTGTCAGGCGCCAGGAGCCTGGTTCCGCACACCTGTCACTTACTGTATTGCACGTGACGTATGCACTTACAACGCTCAATTCTCTTTGTTACTCAGATGTTGAAGTCTTTGACAAAATAAAGCAGTCAGGGCGAAACTGAACATACCTCGCATTGTCGGAGAATAATTAACATGCTTGGACTTGAATATCACCTTTCAAACATACTTTATTTGTTCCACAGACGTTGAGTGGACACAAGTTATGACGCCACATGTGCGTCACAGCAAGACAACAGTCATCATAGTCTCATGTTGACCAGCGAATGTTGTATTTAATTATGCTGTTCGCTGTGTCCAGTTTCGCGCCAAATGACAGCTTCAGCACGCGCTGGTCGTCTGCTAGTCCCCGTAAACACATGCTCTCGTTCGTGGCCGAAAGTCTGTTCATTCTGTGGATTTGTCGAATACAGTTTAATATAATGATGACGTTGAAAAAGAGAGTCGTGTTAACTTGATCTTACCATGCGAGAGAAAGTACTCCAATGCGATCTGTATATTGTGTTGTATTTGTTGAACGTACGTATTATCTCGCCTTTTTCTATTTATTAGTTATTCATTGGTTGATTTGCTATTATATGTTGCTTTGTTAAGACAACAACACTCTCACAGATGTTTCGACGCATGATCATTTTCCTTGTAACTTCTTTAAACATTGTTCTTCCTTGCTCATGGCCAGTTGCGGTTTCTGGAAATCATCGATATTTTGTCAGACCAATATATCGCCTTTCGTCCTAATTGTCAGATCTTGTTAGTGCACGAACATTTCCTGGTCAAAGCGAACCTCTTGTTAATCCAAACCAGACCCCCCCACATCACCAGCAAGCCACCACTTGACACTCTTTCCCACTCGCGTTATTTGGTGTCATCATAATCACCCCTCTTCCCACAATTCCCCGCCCACTATGGCGGCTAACACGAGGGCAGAGCAGACGTGGAACCCGGATGGACAATTATGGTTAGCCGCCTGATCCAATTGCAAAGTTTTTAAAACCATATTTTCAAATATTTTCCCCACGAAGTTTTCTCGGATTTCAGAGATAATTAGGTTGTTTTCTGGGCTTGTCTGCTGAGGAGATAATTGGCTGAAGGAGATTTGCTGTGGGTTGGGTATTAAGACGTCTCGGGTGCGAGGCCTAATTGCGGTGTTCAGTCAGTGTTTTCGGTCAACCGGCGTGAAATGGTCCATAGACAGTGATCATGCGGCATCGAGTTTTTGCTTTTTGTTAAAGTGAACAGGGTAGCTTCACTCAAGTTGTTTTGGGTTTGGTCTGGTTTGGGCTTTTGAGACTGTGAGAACTCGAAAACTCAAAACTCGAAAACTTTCTCACAGAAGGATGATAGCGTCAGGTTCATATGGCCCTTGCTTACAGCTAGACCTTGCTTACAGCTAGACCTTGCTTACAGCTAGACCTTGCTTACAGCTAGACCTTGCTTACAGCTAGACCTTGCTTACAGCTAGACCTTGCTTACAGCTATAGACCTTGCTTAGAGCTAGACATTGCTTACAGCTAGACCTTGCTTACAGCTAGACCTTGCTTACAGCTAGACCTTTCTTACAGCAAGACCTTGCTTACAGCTAGACATTGCTTACAGCTAGACCTTGCTTACAGCTAGACCTTGCTTACAGCTAGACCTTGCTTCAACGCACTCAGTAAACGAAGAGCGAGAATGAGAAATACAATCTTTAACAAACAAACACACAAACAAACACACGGAAACAAATCAACAAGCAAACAATCAGAAATATAATGTCAGAAGCCAACACCAGTCCATACAATAGAAACCTCAATACACTACATCAATTCACGTGTGCACTGAACATTTGTCGATTTTTCTTAAAAAAACAACAAAACACGCATCCATAGGCCAAGCTTGAGCCAGGCTGCCACTGGCACGGAAAAATGGCGAAAGAGGCGGACACACAACTAGCCACCACGTGGCGCTAAAAGTCAAACCGCGTGTCCGAGATTAATGCATTCTGAAAATTAACAGCTGGGTGACCGCAAATTGGATTAGGTTGTGCGGAGAACCCCTCTGTGCGCGTCACAGTTTTCGCCTTGTTCTTTTTACAGATTTAAAGTGCCCTTTCTTCCTTTCCCTTTCCCTCGGTAAAAAAAAACTAGTCGGCAGGGATAAAGAGTCATCCGGACTATCGTCTAAAAGTCATCTGCTTGACAATCCTTCCTCGACTTTGAGTGGACACATTTTTCTGAGATTAAAGCCCAAGCCTACCTGTAGGAGTCGGACTGTGAGTACTGTGAGTATTGTGAGTACTGTGAGTACTGTGAGTATTGTGAGTACTGTGAGTATTGTGAGTATTGTGAGTACTGTGAGTATTGTGAGTACTGTGAGTATTGTGAGTACTGTGAGTACTGTGAGTATTGTGAGTACTGTGAGTATTGTGGGTACTGTGAGTATTGTGAGTACTGTCAGTACTGTGAGTACTGTGAGTATTGTGAGTACTGTGAGTACTGTGAGTATTGTGAGTACTGTGAGTATTGTGAGTACTGTGAGTACTGTGAGTATTGTGAGTACTGTGAGTACTGTGACTATTGTGAGTACTGTGAGTATTGTGAGTACTGTGAGTACTGTGAGTATTGTGAGTACTGTGGGTATTGTGAGTACTGTGAGTACTGTGAGTATTGTGAGTACTGTGAGTATTGTGAGTACTGTGGGTATTGTGAGTACTGTGAGTACTGTGAGTATTGTGAGTACTGTGAGTACTGTGAGTATTGTGAGTATTGTGAGTACTGTGAGTACTGTGAGTATTGTGAGTATTGTGAGTACTGTGAGTACTAGGAGATATCTTCTCCCTTTAGCCTACACAGAAAGCTCGGTCTGTCTGCTGGTGATTGTGTTGCATTCTCATCTGTTAAAACATTTCTTACATCTGCCGAGTTCTACATGATTGCTCGTCATCTGCCGAGTTCCACATGATTGCTCGTCATCTGCCGAGTTCCACATGATTGCTCGTCATCTGCCGAGTTCCACATGATTGCTCGTCATCTGCCGAGTTCCACATGATTGCTCGTCATCTTCCGTATTGCATTGTACATCTTTGTCGCACGCATACTTTTCCTAAACGTGAGTTTGTTCCTCAACAAACTACACTCCGACGAACGCACGCGTTCACACATGCAATATGAGCACGCATTCACACACACACACACATACACGCCCTCACCAAACTACAAACCGACGAACACACGCAATCACACACACACACACACACACACACACCTAAAGTGTGGATGGTTACCTAAGAGGCGGCACTGGGTGTAGTGCCTTTCTAGTGCACTTGCACTACAACAGCACTGGGTGCAGTACTCGCTCCGGCATCGAAGAATTTTGCACTAAAAAATGCACAAAATTTGACCTATTTCGTCGCCTATAGAGGACGGAAAGAATGTCATTTTGAACATTGTTATGACATTCTTTCCGTCAAAAAAGTCAATTTAACGGTGTTAAATGAAGCGACCATCCACACAATTAGGTTGCCATCCAGAGTTTAGGTTGCCATCCACGTGTGGATGGTTGCCTTATGGTGATTTAGGCAACCAAACCTGTGGAAACGGGGGTACACACACACACACACACACACACACACACACACACACACACACACACACACCAATATCCTTTGTGTCCAAGAAGTAGTACATGTGTTACCTTGCTCGGATGTATCTTTTGACTTCTTTGCCTTTAATATTATTTTTATAAATGACCACACATGTTTATAAAAAATAAAATGCATGATAGTAATATTGCTCACGGAAGACTTTAAAAAATCTTGTATTATGACTTCCTACCTTTTAAGCCCTCATTAGGTCTTGATATTTTCTGTTCACATCCTGTGTAAGTTTGCCCCAATGTCAAAACATCCTCCCTTTTAATAAGACCTGGTTTGTTCAGATTGTTGGTGATCTTAAAAGTGGCTTCCATCGTAGCGGGTTGACCACAAGGACCCCAACAGTGTTCTTCACTGTGAGGTCGGTGTCCTAGCTCTCATGGGAGGAGCTTCACATTGTAGATACCTCAGTACACTTGCAGCTACGGGGAGGACGTTAGCCAGGCTGTGATTGGCTAGTCATTGTGACGTATATCCGGTTTAAGTACATGCTGGCAGTTTCAACTGCTTGAGAGTGACGGACACGCAGCTATCGGTATGACGTCAAGCAGCCTTGTACACCAGTCTTTCATAAACTTCACACTGACTATCCCTCCCCCCACCCTCCCTCCCCCACCCTCCCCTCCCAAGTAAAGCTGTTCAAATCGTGGACGCCGTATTCCATTCATGAAGATCGTGACGTGGGAAATGTCATTTTAATGTAGAAACTAGCTTCATCGCACCCTCATCATTGGGACGAATCACGCATATCGACACGAATTAGCTTCAGTACACACAAACTCGCGTGCTTGTATTCCTTTAAACGAAAGCGCATCCTTTATTTCAAGGGGCAGCATCAAGTATGGAGTGTATTTTTGGCGTCAGCCGACCGGCTGACGGTGCTACCTTGCATCCAAAGCAGTGTTTACATCCGATAAACCGGAAGCAGATATAACATTCAACCGACCAATCACAGCCTGGCTGACGTCCTCCCCGTAGCTGCAAGTACCGCCATCTCATTACACGCCACTCTCCTTCCCCGCGGGGTCTTCATTGGCTGTCTGTGGGTTGAGCTTGTCCAGCACGAGGATGCTGCCCCCTCGACACGCCACCCACAGTCTCTTCTCGGCGTCCACGTTCAGCGCTGTGGGCTGCACCAGCACGGGACACCCGGGGACCAGGAATCGGGTGAAGGTCAAGGTCTCGTCCTTGAAGTCGAGCACGTGGATGGCGTCGTTGAGCTCGTCAGACACGAGCAGTGTGTCGCTGTCCTTGAGGGTGTGGAAACACACGTCCGTTGGCTGGAAGACTGGGGTGCGGGGGGTGTAGGTGGCCACCGAGTCTTCCTTCCCCCTGTGGAACAGCACCACCCTGTGTGACACATGATAAACCATTAAAACAACAGTTAACTAACTAACTAACACATGATACAGCATTAATAATAATAATAATAATAATAATAATAATAATAATAATAATAATAATAATAATAATTGTCAGTAAGTACTGGTGTCACATGACTGATGTGAACCAGTTGATTGGCTAATGACGATGCGCTAAAACTGTTAGCGCACTCTTGGAGTGCGCTAATTTTTCCACAGAGCGTATTCTTCCGCCCTTTGCCTAAGCGAGACTGTGCTCTCATCCTCAGAATTAATTAATGACATGTAGCTTATATTCTCCACAATACCAAATGACCATAAATTCCCTGCTTCTCAATTAAAGCAGAAGTGGGTTTTTTCTGACAGATTGCATGTGCCTGTGCCAGTGCCAGTGATCTAAAAATAGAAGTCGCTGTGTTTCATCTAATTATCGCCGACTTGCATAGATTCTTCTCATATGCCGTGTTAGTGGCATGTAGCTTATCCACATTACCAAATGATGAGTTAGTATACAATTCCCAGCGGCTAACAGAAAACACAAGTGTTATTCCGATAACGTACCAGCTAGACCAGTTTGGAAGAGAAGACTGACTCGATCGACTCTGTAGGAGACTACACAGAAATACGACTACATCAGTTCAGTAAATGAATGGTTTCCGAATTATTATTTCAAGGCAAGAACAATCGTAATCGAAAACGTGTAAGGATCAGAACGTTCTTACCATATATAAGACTTATTACCAGCGTGCAGACTCAGTGCAGACTGCAGTGGTTCGATTGCTCAGGTAGCCTAGCACTAGCAGACGACATTAACCCCGCTCAGCAAATTAACATGTTGGGCAAATGTGAACGAAAAAAACGATGGGGATATAATACGTGTAGGGTTCAGAGAATTCTTACCGTTCATATTTAGTATCAGACTCCCCGATGAGTGAAGATACAACACGAGAAATATGCCACATTTGTTTTGAAAATGTGCGAACCGTCGAGTCCTTCGAGTCAATTCAAGGGGAGTCACTCCGCACAGTCAATCCGTCGAAGCTCGACTGGAGGTTTCGAATCGCAAATCCTTTCTCCGAGTTCAAATGAGGTCTCTCTGAAAGATCATCACTGTTCAGATTAACGCTACACTGGAATTTACCAACAGAAATTAAAATGCGTGTCACGAAAGCACGACACACTTGAGACACCCCACACAAAAGTAGATCTTTACTGTACACGACCTGACCACACAGTTATGCCTATTCAAATGCGCGTTGCAAAATGTGCGTTTGGAATCTTCTTTTTTCTATGGCGGTACTGACAATATCGTTATTGAAACAATCCCAGTGCACTAAGGGATTTATAGAGCAAATCTCGAAAATAATTATTGAACTCAGCGCTATGCGCTTCGTTCAATAATGAATTTTCTCGATTTGCTCTATAAATCCCTTAGTGCACTGGGATGTCTCAATAACTTAAATAATAATAATAATAATAATAATAATAATAATAATAATAATAATAATAATAATAATAATACGAATATTTGTAACGTGCACATGTCTCACCAACAGGCGACTCAAGGCGCACATGCACACATTCACACACACGGAGACTTAAAGTCACCAACACACACACACCATCAACCATTAAATATGTACAGTTATTTAGGGTGGGATGGGGGTGGGCAGTGTAGAATGCATGGATTATTTGGAAAAAAGGAATGTCTTGAGTGCAGATTTGAATGATTCGAGGGACTGTTGTTGACGGAGGGGGAGAGGCAGTGTGTTCCATTGGCTAGGTGCTTGGAAAGAAAATGAGCGTTGACCTGCTGTTTTGAGTTTGGTGTGGGGGATGTTGAGCTTAAGGGAGTCGACAGATGATCTGAGTGCTCGTGAAGGGACATTATAGAGAGAGAGAGAGAGAGAGAGAGAGAGAGAGAGAGAGAGAGAGAGAGAGAGAGAGTCAGAGAGTCAGAGAGTCAGAGAGAGAGAGTCAGAGAGATAGGCAGGGGCGAGACCATGGAGGCATTTGTAGGTGAGAGTGTTGATTTTGTATGTGATACGGGCAGGAACGGGCAACCAGTGGAGCTGATTTAGGAGGGGTGTTACAGTTAACTAACTAACTAACTAACACATGATACAGCATAAATACAGTTGTTGTTTTTAATCAAGTCGTGAAAGATCCCACGTTTGTAGGGAAAGTCTTCTAGTTGGGTCATATCCAAGGATTCCGTGACCGTTGAGAGCAAAGGTCGGTTTCTCGATGGATTTGACTTCTGTGAAGGTTAAATAAAAATTTTAGAATGGGTGTACCTCGCGAAAGTGTGGGCATAACTTTTGAGAGCCCCAAATTCAAAATGGCCACCAACGGCCAGTATGAAAATTAACTTTTTACTGGTTTGGCTTAGAATGCTGCACAAAACATGTTTTCTAGGATAGTTTGGCATGGGGAATTCATATTTGGTATTATTTATATGATTTTACCTGTTTTTGATGTCTAAAACCAAGATGGCCGCCAATTTTCATGTCCGAACGGTCACTTTTGCAAAGTCTTGAAAGGTCCTTCCTAGTAGGCTGTAATGTCCGTTTCTCAGTTGATTTGGCTTCCTTGAAGGTTAAATAATGTTTTTATCCTGGATGTCTTTTGCAAAAAATGTAGACACGAAGGTACGAAAGCCCCAAATCCAAAATGGCTTCCAACGACCATTATGAAAATGAACATTTTACTATCTAGTTGATGGAGCATACACCGATTGGGTCTGTGTCTAGTGGGGTCTCTACACATCTTCTGTATCTGTTGAATCTCCAGGCTCGCTCCTCTCATCATCACTTCCACTTTCATCCGAATAATCGCGAAGTGTGAGCTGTTGGGGCAATGGGGGTTGGGTGTAGCGTACTGGTCGGCACTTCCCATCCACAAGTTCCCAGCCGTGCCCAATTGGGGATGGATGGTCAAACAGGTTGTAATGAAGTTGGCAATATGTGATATAATTTGTCCTCTCCACATGGAGATTCAAGGAGTCGTCATCGGGTGGGAGGCGGAATGTACTTTTCCTCTTCATCTTGTGCCACTTGGAAGCTCTGGCCTGCCCGCAGGTAGCATCTGCACTTTCACCATAGATGCTGGAGAGAACAAAGGACTTCATGTCAGCTTTTACACTGTTCTCTAAGTCGGGGCTTTCGCCGACTCGTTCCAGGAGTTCCCTTGCCTCAGGATTAGTCATCGCCGTCTCCATCACAGTCTTCTTCCCATGGCCATAGAATCCTGAGGTATGATCACTTCCAGTGATCACATGGAGAGGTATGATGATCTGTGAGACTTCGTTGGACAGCATGTCACTGCAGTTGATAAAGGCATCTTTGCGTTTAATCAGCAGATCACCAGGAAGTTGTTGTGAGAGATATGCTGCTTGAACATATACGTCAGTGTCCTCGCTGTCAAGTACAACTGTCCCCCTGTAGTTTCCTGTCCTGAGCTTGGCATAGGCAGAGAGCAGCATTGTATCAGCCTCTGGATGTCTAAAGACATAGTCCCCATTTGCCACCCCAGTGGACAGGTTCACTGCTGTTTCACCCTCACAGTAAATGACCTCACACCCCACCCGAGCAACTTCTGCTTCCAACTTTTTCTTCACGAGCTTCTGCAATCTGACCTTGTTTCCTGATCTGACCATGAATTGGTTGAATTCAGCAGCACCTGGTAAAGTGTCTTCGGGCTTAGGGAACACATTTGGAATATGTCCATGCTTTGCAGCCCGTCGATCATGTTCATCGTCCTTGATGCTGAAGGGAAGGTCATATTTGTCATTGATCAGGATGATGTAGGGGCTTGCATTAGCATGGCGTGAGAAGATGATCGCGCATATCTTATGCAGATAGTCATTCCAGCTGTATTGCGAACCATCACGCTTTCTAGCCTCTCGGTCATCAGGTGTAGGAGTGGCTAACCGCCAGATCATCCCCATGTCAACAATGCTGATGTAGGTCTGTGGTTTTTGAGCAACTGGATCTTTGTTGAACAGCTCCAACATTTTGCTCTTCATAGTCTTGCGGAAGGATTCATCTACGTTGTACAGAGACAAGCATTCCTCGGTCACCCTCCCCTCAAGTACTTGCTCAAGTTGGAACATGCCTGAACCATCCACGAGGTCCACCAGGGCCGCAAGTCCCGACTTTTCCATCTGAGCCACCTTTGTAGACGCACCAACTGATGCACAAATCCGCTCGCTGGCGAATGTCTGCCTTTTATTCTTGTGGATGGTAGCAGTGAGAAGCTTTGTCTTGGTGAATACCCTGTCATTCAGGAGGGTTTCAACTTGATCTTGTCCGTCTGCAAATGCAGTATTGAGGTCTTGAACAAGTTCTGGAGAAGCAACCAGGCCAGACTGCAGTGACCTCAGTGCAGGTAATGAGGTGTCAAACGGCTGAGCGTAGCCACAGAAAACATGTTGAGTGCCAGCCAGCAAGAATAAAAAAAACTTGACTAAATATAAAAAGGACGAACAAGCAATTCAGGACCTGCAGGGCTGCATGACAGAGTTCAACGCTCAGCCGTTTGACACGTCATCACCTGCACTGAGGTCACTTGTCTCTGTACAATGTAGATGGATCTTTCCGCAAGACTATGAAGAGCAAAATGTTGGAGCTGTTCAACAAAGCACAGGTTGAGCATATCTCTCACAACAACTTCCTGGTGATCTGCTGATTAAACGCAAAGATGCTTTTATCAACTGCAGTGACATGCTGTCCAACGAAGTCTCACAGATCATCATACCTCTCCATGTGATCACTGGAAGTGATCATACCTCAGGATTCTATGGCCATGGGAAGAAGACTGTGATGGAGACGGCGATGACTAATCCTGAGGCAAGGGAACTCCTGGAACGAGTCGGCGAAAGCCCCGACTTAGAGAACAGTGTAAAAGCTGACATGAAGTCCTTTGTTCTCTCCAGCATCTATGGTGAAAGTGCAGATGCTACCTGCGGGCAGGCCAGAGCTTCCAAGTGGCACAAGATGAAGAGGAAAAGTACATTCCGCCTCCCACCCGATGACGACTCCTTGAATCTCCATGTGGAGAGGACAAATTATATCACATATTGCCAACTTCATTACAACCTGTTTGACCATCCATCCCCAATTGGGCACGGCTGGGAACTTGTGGATGGGAAGTGCCGACCAGTACGCTACACCCAACCCCCATTGCCCCAACAGCTCACACTTCGCGATTATTCGGATGAAAGTGGAAGTGATGATGAGAGGAGCGAGCCTGGAGATTCAACAGATACAGAAGATGTGTAGAGACCCCACTAGACACAGACCCAATCGGTGTATGCTCCATCAACTAGATAGTAAAATGTTCATTTTCATAATGGTCGTTGGAAGCCATTTTGGATTTGGGGCTTTCGTACCTTCGTGTCTACATTTTTTGCAAAAGACATCCAGGATAAAAACATTATTTAACCTTCAAGGAAGCCAAATCAACTGAGAAACGGACATTACAGCCTACTAGGAAGGACCTTTCAAGACTTTGCAAAAGTGACCGTTCGGACATGAAAATTGGCGGCCATCTTGGTTTTGGACATCAAAAACAGGTAAAATCATATAAATAATACCAAATATGAATTCCCCATGCCAAACTATCCTACAAAAACATGTTTTGTGCAGCATTCTAAGCCAAACCAGTAAAAAGTTAATTTTCATACTGGCCGTTGGTGGCCATTTTGAATTTGGGGCTTTCAAAAGTTATGCCCACACTTTCGCGAGGTACACCCATTCTAAAATTTTTATTTAACCTTCACAGAAGTCAAATCCATCGAGAAACGGACCTTTGCTCTCAACGGTCACGGAATCCTTGGATATGACCCAACTATTCCTGGGTCGATTTTCCTTCACCTTGTGGAACAATTGTGAACCAGCAAAAGTCTAGGGACTATGAAACACATTTTCCTTGCACGCCAATCCTTTGAAGACTGAGCCATGCTGCCTCACTATCGTGGTAACAACACTGTGTGGCGCTCACAACTCTGACCACACGGTGACCATGACACTCACAACTCTGACCACACGGTGACCATGGTACTCACAACTCTGACCACACGGTGACCATGGCACTCACAACTCTGACCACACGGTGACCATGGCACTCACAACTCTGACCACACGGTGACCATGGCGCTCACAACTCTGACCACACGGTGACCATGACAGTCACACCTCTGACCACACGGTGACCATGACAGTCACACCTCTGACCACACGGTGACCATGACTCTCGCAACTCTGACCACACGGTGACCATGACAGTCACAACTCTGACCTGTGGCCATGACACTCACAACTCTGACCACACGGTGACCATGACACTCACAACTCTGACCACACGGTGATCATGGCGCTCACAACTCTGACCACACGGTGACCATGACACTCACAACTCTGACCACACGGTGACCATGAGAGTCAACAACACAGGAACAAAACTGTGTGGCACTCACAACTCTGACCACACGGTGACCATGAGAGTCAACAACACAGGAACAAAACTGTGTGGCACTCACAACTCTGACCATACGGTGACCATGAGAGTCAACAACACAGGAACAAAACTGTGTGGCACTCACAACTCTGACCATACGGTGACCATGAGAGTCAACAACACAGGAAGAAAGAAGAAGAAGAAGAAGAAGAAGAAGAAGAAGAAGAAGAAGAAGAAGAAGAAGAAGAAGAAGAAGAAGAAGAAGAAGAAGAAGAAGAAGAAGAAAACCAGAAGTTCGTAATTTTTGAAAGGGCATACAAGATACAAAAAAAATTTTAAAAAAATAAATGAAGTGGGGTGTGGGGGTAGAGGGGTGCTACACTTCTCATTGCCAAGACTGTCCGTGTCCTGCTTGCTCAGGTGGGTGTTTTGCCTACCTGCGGGAGGTTTGGGGCGCCTCAGCCTCCTCTAAGACGACGAAGATGGTCTGACAGGAGCTGGCGTCGAATGCTCTGTGGGGTCTACACTTCAGCGTGCACTCTCGGGTCAGCCGGGACTTGTAGGGTGACTCGCACACTATCGTCTCCCGCTTCACGTCGGCACGGCCTGGGGGGGAGGATGGAAGGAGACTGAGACTGAACGTTATTTTACGAGGATAACGATCTTAGGCTGGGACTTTTCTTACAATATGGCCTTGGGACAACAAACACACACACAAGTCGCGTAAGGCGAAAATACAATATTTAGTCAAGTAGCTGTCGAACTCACAGAATGAAAATGAACGCAACGCAACGCAGCAAGCCCGTATACTCGTTGCATCGTCACTCCACCGCCCGTGGCAAAGGCAGTGCCCGTGGAATTGACAAGAAGAGCGGGGTATTCGTTGCGCTGAGAAGGATAGCACGCTTTTCTGTACCTCTCTTCGTTTTAACTTTCTGAGCGTGTTTTTAATCCAAACATATCATATCTATATATTTTTGGAATCAGGAACCCACAAGGAATAAGATGAAAGTGTTTTTAAATTGATTTCGAAAAAAAAAATTGATAATAATTTTTATATATTTAATTTTCAGAGCTTGTTTTTAATCCGAATATAACATATTTATATGTTTTTGGAATCAGCAAATGATGGAGAATAAGATAAACGTAAATTGGGATCGTTTTATAAATGTTTATTTTTTTTACAATTTTCCGATTTTTAATGACCAAAGTCATTAATTAATTTTTAAGCCACCAAGCTGAAATGCAATACCGAACCCCGGGCTTCGTCGAAGATTACTTGACCAAAATTTCAACCAATTTGGTTGAAAAATGAGGGCGTGACAGTGCCGCCTCAACTTTCACGAAAAGCCGGATATGACGTCATCAAAGACATTTATCAAAAAAATGAAAAAACGTTCGGGGATTTCATACCCAGGAACTCTCATGTCAAATTTCATAAAGATCGGTCCAGTAGTTTAGTCTGAATCGCTCTACACACACACACACACACACACACACACGCACAGACAGACAGACAGACACACATACACCACGACCCTCGTTTCGATTCCCCCTCGATGTTAAAATATTTAGTCAAAACTTGACTAAATATAAAAACACTACCCATTTACACTAAAACAGAAACACTATAGATGTTAAAATGTAAACACCGATATACACACATTTGAGATAATGATGAAGTTTCTGAAGGCAGATACAGATGAGAGCACAATGCTAGCAACACTACTGAGCACACAACACTACTGAGCACACAACACTACTGAGCACACAACACTACTGAGCACACAACACTACTGAGCACACAACACTACTGAGCACACAACACTACTGACCACACGAGACTACTGACCACACGAGACTACTGACCACACACAGGACTACTGACCACACGAGAATACTGACCACACAAGACTACTGACCACACACAGGACTACTGACCACACAAGACTACTGACCACACGAGACTACTGACCACACAAGACTACTGACCACACGAGACTACTAACCAAACAAGACTACTGCCCAACCTGCCAGGTAGTTGTCCAGCCTGAGGTAGGAATCTGCGGTCTGGCCTTTGGCGTACGTCCTGAACTGACCGGGCAGCTGCCCCACGAACACGCCCTTCCCCTTGCCACGAGACTTCCAGGTGGACTTGCCCGTCGCCTCCTTGCGCGTGTAGTGGTGCCGCCCCTTCTCGTCTAGCCCCTCGCTCGGCGCATCGTCCTTCAGGCCGCGCCTGGTACATTTCACAACAGTGCAACACCCATGTTAACACCTTTTAACAAATGTGAGAAGATAGGTGACTAACTAGAAGGGCGAAGCCTTCAAGGCTCACGTTTGGATACAGTAGAAACCCATTGTTAAGACCTTTACAAATCTGAGTAAATAGGGCTTTAAAAATCTGAGTAAATAGGGCTTTAAAAAAGAAGGACAAAGCCGTCAAGACTCACGTTTGAATAGAGTGGAAACCCCTTCTAAGACCAACAATCTGAGAAAATAGGCCTTAACAAGTCGCGTAAGGCGAAATTACTACATTTAGTCAAGCTGTGGAACTCACAGAATGAAACTGAACGCACTGCATTTTTTCACAATGACCGTAGTCCGCCGCTTGTGCAAAACGGAGTGAAACTGACGAGCCTGTTTAGCGCGGTAGTGGTTTCGCTGTGCCGCATAGCACGCTTTTCTGTGCCTCTCTTCGTTTTAACTTTCTGAGCGTGTTTTTAATCCAAACATATCATATCTATATGTTTTAGGAATCAGGAACCGACAAGGAATAAGATGAAATTGTTTTTAAATCGATTTCGGAAATTTATTTTGATCATAATTTTTATATTTAGTCAAGTTTTGACTAAATATTCTAACGTAGAGGGGGGAATCGAGACGAGGGTCGTGGTGTATGTGTGTGTGTGTGTGTGTGTGTGTGTGTGTGTGTGTGTGTGTGTCTGTCTGTGTGTGTGTCTGTCTGTGTGTGTGTAGAGCGATTCAGACTAAACTACTGGACCGATCTTTATGAAATTTGACATGAGAGTTCCTGGGTATGAAATCCCCGAACATGTTTTTCATTTTTTTGATAAATGTCTTTGATGACGTCATATCCGGCTTTTCGTGAAAGTTGAGGCGGCACTGTCACGCCCTCATTTTTCAACCAAATTGGTTGAAATTTTGGTCAAGTAATCTTCGACGAAGCCCGGACTTCGGTATTGCATTTCAGCTTGGTGGCTTAAAAATTAATTAATGACTTTGGTCATTAAAAATCGGAAAGTTGTAAAAAAAATTAAAAATGTATAAAACGATCCAAATTTACGTTTATCTTATTCTCCATCATTTGCTGATTCCAAAAACATATAAATATGTTATATTCGGATTAAAAACAAGCTCTGAAAATTAAATATATAAAAATTATTATCAAAATTAAATTGTCCAAATCAATTTAAAAACACTTTCATCTTATTCCTTGTCGGTTCCTCATTCCAAAAACATATAGATATGATATGTTTGGATTAAAAACACGCTCAGAAAGTTAAAACAAAGAGAGGTACAGAAAAGCGTGCTATCCTTCTTAGCGCAACTACTACCCCGCTCTTCTTGTCAATTTCACTGCCTTTGCCATGAGCGGTGGCCTGACGATGCTACGAGTAAAATGGCATTGCGTTCAGTTTCATTCTGTGAGTTCGACAGCTACTTGACTAAATATTGTATTTTCGCCTTACGCGACTTGTTATATTTTTAATTTTCAGAGATTGCTTTTAATCCAAATATAACATGTTTATATGTTTTTGGAATCAGGAAATCATGTAGAATAAGATGAACGTAAATTGGGATCGTTTTATACAAAAAATATTTTTACTACAATTTTCAGATTTTAAATGACCAAAGTCATTAATTAATTAATTTTTAAGCCTCCAAGCTGAAATGCAATACCGAAGTCCGGCCTTCGTCGAAGATTGCTTTGCAAAAATGTCAATCAATTTGATTGAAAAATGAGGGTGTGACAGTGCCGCCTCAACTTTTAAAAAGCCGGATATGACGTCATCAAAGACATTTATCGAAAAAATGAAAAAACCCGTCTGGGGATATCATACCCAGAAACTCTCATGTAAAATTTCATAAAGATCGGTCCAGTAGTTTACTCTGAATCACTCTACACACACACACACACACACACACACACACACACACACACACACACACACACACACACACACACACACACACCACGACCCTAGTCTCGATTCCCCCTCAATGTTAGTCTTAAATTGGAGGCACTTTGACTGGTACTATGGACAACAAATGTGACTGGTACTATGGACAACAAATGTGACTGGTACTATGGAGAACAAATGTGACTGGTACTATGGACAACAAATGTGACTGGTACTATGGACAACAAATGTGACTGGTACTATGGACAACAAATGTGACTGGTACTATGGACAACAAATGTGACTGGTACTATGGACAACACATGTGACTGGTACTATAGACAACAAAATGTGACTGGTACTATGGACAACAAATGTGACTGGTACTATGGACAACACATGTGACTGGTACTATACTATGGACAACACATGTGACTGGTACTATGGACAACACATGTGACTGGTACTATGGACAACACATGTGACTGGTACTATGGACAACAAATGTGACTGGTACTATGGACAACACATGTGACTGGTACTATGGACAACAAATGTGACTGGTACTATGGACAACACATGTGACTGGTACTATGGACAACACATGTGACTGGTACTATGGACAACAAATGTGACTGGTACTATGGACAACACATGTGACTGGTACTATGGACAACAAATGTGACTGGTACTATGGACAACAAATGTGACTGGTACTATGGACAACACATGTGACTGGTACTATGGACAACAAATGTGACTGGTACTATGGACAACAAATGTGACTGGTACTATGGACAACAAATGTGACTGGTACTATGGACCACAAATGTGACTGGTACTATGGAGAACAAATGTGACTGGTACTATGGACAACAAATGTGACTGGTACTATGGACAACAAATGTGACTGGTACTATGGACAACACATGTGACTGGTACTATAGACAACAAAATGTGACTGGTACTATGGACAACAAATGTGACTGGTACTATGGACAACACATGTGACTGGTACTATGGACAACACATGTGACTGGTACTATGGACAACAAATGTGACTGGTACTATGGACAACAAATGTGACTGGTACTATGGACAACAAATGTGACTGGTACTATGGACAACAAATGTGACTGGTACTATGGACAACAAATGTGACTGGTACTATGGACAACAAATGTGACTGGTACTATGGACCACAAATGTGACTGGTACTATGGACCACAAATGTGAACAAGGAAGGTCTCAACAAAGGGGGAATCTTAAATTGGCTCGGCCTAGAAAGGTGGGTTCTACTATACTTGTTTAATTGTTCTGATGGAAGAATTAATTATGAACGGAAGATTTTGTTAGGACATTATTTGTGTCATCATCCTAATGTAATTAACCATCACAATTTAATGAATATTAAAGCAGTGGCTAAATTGAAACGCATTTTGTATCGTTAATGTAAGATTGAAAGGTATTAAGTATGGATTATCCTACATACGTGAGAGAGACACCCGGGAGATAATAATCGTTCAAATCACACGTGTGTATATCATGTAAATGAGGTCATGTCAAGCAAGTCTGGCAGGGACCTGTTTTTCCACTGCTTATGATGCCAAAGTCACCGAGACAAACGTCATTATAGAAAAAAAATTGCGCTCGCTAATTACCCTCGATGAATTTTTAGAACTAACACGTCACGCCACACTTTCAGAGTGACGTTTCTTTGCTTTGACGTAATAGATTGCAGGAGGCTTTAGAAGAGATCGAGGTTCCAAAACAAGCGTCTTCAATTTAGCCGCCTCGACTGCAGGACATTTTCAGTAAAATACACGAAAGTACAGTATGTAGGATAAACAGAATACTACATGGCTTGCTGTGTCATACCAGATTTACACTCGTTGCTACTCGTGTAAATCTGGTACGACACAGCAAGCCATGTAGTATTCTCTATTTATGCATCGTGTAGTTTGCTTTTCTCTTAACTGTTTGCTTTGGTATTTTGCTGACGTTTCCTTTATGATATTTGTATAATGGTAATTTGATTGTAATACATGTACCTGGTAATTATGTCGACATTCATGTACAATGTTGGTTTGCATTTGTTCATGTGGTTTTCCCCGGGGCTAAAGAAAAACGGCTCGTTCTGCCTTAATCTTTGCTGGCTTTTGTTTGGTTTTAATTTTAACTCAGAGTGTCCCAGAGTATAATAGTATTGTTGTGTCCGAAATCATGATTGTATAATTTTCCATCTATCTAGGGCACGTAACATAAGCGATCGCTTGAGTTCGTGTCGCTATTGTTTTCCATGTTATTATCGTATCATGGTTAAATGTAAAAACAACTTGTTTAAACCGAACACTCGTGCGACTCGCCTCTCGTAGGACACGGACATGGTGCCGTTATCCTTTGGACACAGCGAGAAGACCTCCGTGTCATACTCGTCCCCACACCGGAACTTCTCCGCCACGTTCATCTCGGGCATGTTCAGGGTCACCTCCACCCGGTCGATGGGGCCTAGGAACTGCCTGACGGCCTGCAGCAGCTGGTCAGTGTAGATGCCGAAGCGGACCACTGGTCGGCACACTGAGTCTCGCCTTTGGGTCAGCAGCTCGTCCACCGCGGCCCGACACCCGTACCCCACCCGCATGTCCCGGTCAGCCTCTACGATCTCCACCTAGACATGATCACACAACACCCGTACCCCACCCGTATGTCTCGGTCAGCCTCCACGATCTCCACCTAGACATGATCACACAACACCCGGACCCCACCCGTATGTCTCGGTCAGCCTCCACGATCTCCACCTGGACATGATCACACAACACCCGTACCCCACCCGTATATCTCGGTCAGCCTCCACGATCTCCACCTGGACATGATCACACAACACCCGTACCCCACCCGTATATCTCGGTCAGCCTCCACGATCTCCACCTGGACATGATCACACAACACCCGTACCCCACCCGTATATCTCAGTCAGCCTCCACGATCTCCACCTGGACATGATCACACAACACCCGTACCCCACCCGTATATCTCAGTCAGCCTCCACGATCTCCACCTGGACATGATCACACAACACCCGTACCCCACCCGTATATCTCAGTCAGCCTCCACGATCTCTACCAAACTGGGATCATGACGGGATATCATTAAACTCTAGAAGTGTGCACAGTTTTATAGCTGTAGCTTCAGAAACATCCGAGATTACCTCAACGTTAATTTTTTTGTCTACGGACGGCCGAACACTGCTCATTCCCAGGAGTCTACTGATTACTCAGGGGAGTCAAAAATAGCAACAGAAGCAACAGCAGAAGCAACAGCAGAAGCAGCAACAGAAGCAGCAACAGAAGCAGCAACAGAAGCAGCAACAGAAGCAGCAACAGCAGAAGCACTGTCAAGCCTGGTCTCTCACCTTCGCCTTGGTCTTGATGGCGATCTCGATGTTCTTCTGGAGCCGGTTGAGCGACGCCATGTAGCTCTGGGCGAACTTGGCATCCTTCACCACTGCCTCAGTAACATCCTCCATCACCTAGCGTTACATGCGTCACAATATTACATCCTTCACCACTGCCTCGTTAACATCCTCCATCACCTAGCGTTACATGCGTCACAATAATTATTACATCCTGCACCACTGCCTCGTGAACCTCCTCCATAACCTACCGTTACATGCGTCACAATATTACATCCTTCACCACTACCTCGTGACCATCCTCCATCACCTACCGTTACATGTGTCACAATATTACATCCTTCACCACTGCCTTGTGACCATCCTCCATCACCTAGCGTTACATGTGTCACAATATTACATCCTTCACCACTGCCTTGTGACCATCCTCCATCACCTACCGTTACATGTGTCACAATATTACATCCTTCACCACTGCCTTGTGACCATCCTCCATCACCTACCGTTACATGTGTCACAATATTACATCCTTCACCACTGCCTTGTGACCATCCTCCATCACCTACCGTTACATGTGTCACAATATTACATCCTTCACCACTGCCTTGTGACCATCCTCCATCACCTACCGTTACATGTGTCACAATATTACATCCTTCACCACTGCCTTGTGACCATCCTAAATCACCTAGCGTTACATGTGTCACAACATTACATCCTTCACCACTGCCTTGTGACCATCCTCAATCACCTACCGTTACATGTGTCACAATATTACATCCTTCACCACTGCCTTGTGATCATCCTCCATCACCTAGCGTTACATGTGTCACAATATTACATCCTTCACCACTGCCTCGTGACCATCCTCCATCACCTACCGTTACATGCATCATCATATGACATACATAACAACGTTACAAACATTTCAATATGTGCAACTCATTCCCACTTAAGGCTGGAGTATACTATTGAGGCCATATTTCAAAGTGATTAGGCTATTTTAAAAGTTATGTTTTCTGTTAGTTCAAGGTTTGCTTTATCAGGATAAAACAACAAGTCGCGTAAGGCGAAAATACAACATTTAGTCAAGTAGCTGTCGAACTCACAGAATGAAACTGAACGCAACGCAACGCAGCAAGACCGTATACTCGTAGCATCGTCACTCCACCGCCCGTGGCAAAGGCAGTGCCAGTGGAATTGACAAGAAGAGCGGGGTATTCGTTGCGCTAAGAAGGATAGCACGCTTTTCTGTACCTCTCTTCGTTTTAACTTTCTGAGCGTGTTTTTAATCCAAACATATCTTATCTATATGTTTTTGGAATCAGGAACCGACAAGGAATAAGATGAAAGTGTTTTTAAATTGATTTGGAAAAAAATATTTTGATAATAATTTTTATATATTTAATTTTCAGAGCTTGTTGTTAATCCAAATATAACATATTTATATGTTTTTGGAATCAGCAAATGATGGAAAATAAGATGAACGTAAATTTGGATCGTTTTATAAAAAAACATTTTTTTTTTACAATTTTCAGATTTTTAATGACCAAAGTCATTAATTAATTTTTAAGCCACCAAGCTGAAATGCAATACCGAAGTCCGGGCTTCGTCGAAGATTACTTGACCAAAATGTCAACCAATTTGGTTGAAAAATGAGAGCGTGACAGTGCCGCCTCAACTTTCACGAAAAGCCGGATATGACGTCATCAAAGACATTTATCAAAAAAATGAAAAAAACATCTGAGGATATTATACCCAGGAACTCTCATGTCAAATTTCATAAAGATCGGTCCAGTAGTTTAGTCTGAATCGCTCTACACACACACACAGACAGACAAACAGACAGACAGACAGACAGACACACACACACACACACACACACACACACACACACACACACACACACACACACACACACACACACACACGCACGCACACACGCACACACATACACCACGACCCTCGTCTCGATTCCCCCCTCTATGTTAAAACATTTAGTCAAAACTTGACTAAATGTAAAAAGAAAAGAGCTTGTCGCGCAAAGTTTTCAGATAGCGACTGAAGTTTGAGCATAGGTATCAGACTTTTTCACGCAAACACTACTGAAGAAATGGTAAGATTATGTTGTAAATATGTAAACAAAATAACAATCAAATGATCAAAAACTGAAGAAGCGAAATAGGGAAACAAACTAGAACATAAAATATAGTGATTTTACTAGTGAATTCAGAAAAAAACACTTTTGTACCCATTTTTGAAGCTTAAATTGAAGCATGGAACACAGACAAACATACATTAAAAGTGTAAGAGTGATTACAGTGATCAGAAATAGTGTTAGATACCAAGTTGAGTTATCCCTCTTCCCCACAGTTGAAAGAAATACACCTCTTGTCGCGCAAAATCTTGAACTGGCATGCTTTTACTACCCCTACCCCGTACCCATTTTGACAGAAAAGAGTGCATATTCCCTTCCAATTAGGCAACAACAAAAAAAAATAGGTGTGGTTACGGTAACATAGCCCAAAAAAATAGGGTAGGAAGGTAGGCAATCACTTTTTTTGATTTTTTTTAAAAACTTTTTTTCTAATGTGTACAAATTAAACCTACTTGACAGGGAAATAAGTGTGCGACTCGGGCGCTTTCGCATTCATTGCGTTTTCTGCACGCGTTTTCTGCACGCGTTTTCTTTTTTTTTCTCTTTTTTTTAACAAATGTAATAAAAAGTTATAGGGTCGGCCCCTAAAAATAGGGTAGGTCGGGTTACCGTAACCACACCTATTTTTTTTTTAGGCCTTAGAAAAGTAAGATAATCAGATGATCAGGAACTAAAGAAGAGAAATAGGGAAGCAAAATAGAACATAAAATATAGTGATTTTACTGGTAATATAGAAAAAAGACATTTCTGTACCAATTTTTAAAGCCCAATTAGAAGCATGGAACACGGACATACATTAATTAAAAGTGCTAGAGTGGTTACAGTGTTCAGAAATTGTGTTTGATACCAAGTTGAGTTATCTCTCTTCATCACAGTTAAAAGAAATACACCTCTTGTCGCGCAAAATCTTCAACTGTGATGCTTTTACTACCCAACCCATTGGGACAAAAAAGAGTGCATATTCTCCTCCAATTAGAATAGTAAGATAATCAGATGATCAGAAACTGTAGAAGAGAAATAGGGAAGCAAAATAGAACATAAAATATAGTGATTTTACAGCTGAATTCAGAAAAAAACACTTTTGTACCCATTTTTGAAGCTCATTAAGAAGCATGGAACACAGACACACATAAGTATACATCAAAAGTGTTAGAGTGGTTGCAGTGTTCAGAAATTGTGTTTGATACCAAGTTGAGTTATCCCTCTTCACCACAGTTAAAAGAAATACATCTCTTGTCGCGCAAAATCTTCAACTGGCATGCTTTTACTACCCCCACCCCCTACCCATTTTGACAGAAAAGAGTGCATATTCTCTTTCAAGTAGAAACAAGAGGCGAAGCCTTCAAGGCTCCCGTAAGAAATCGACAAACAGTAACACAAACTCATTCACTCCGTCACACATACACACACACAGTAAGCATAGGTGACACGGTGCAAGAGTGGGAGACGCTAGATCTAGATCTGTCTGTCTGTAGCCTACTTACGGGGACAAGACTGCCAGATCGACACTGCGCTTTCGACAGCGCTTCCTCGCGCACACACTGGAAACACGCTGTGCAGATCAACCTGTAGGAAATCTCCTTTGGTAACTTCTTTATCTATTTTTCTGGGGCTACGAAACCGAACAATGTGAAATCGTCTTCCCCGAATCGGCGAACTGCAGCTGGGTGAGAACTCACGGTATCTATACCACAATCCTTCACGCGATCTGACCTAACCTTGACCCCTGACCTGGTCTACATACCACACACGACACAAACCAGTCACCTGTTTTTACCCCCCCCCCCCCCAAACCCCCCACCACCCGTTTTCTTTGGATACACACTTTAACTACATACGTGCCGACGAAATGTTGATCATTGCTTCAATACGTTGAAGCTGTTGCTTGGATAATAACCCGGTAAATTTAGTATTTCGGTGTTCAGTCAAATGTTAAAGTTTCTATCCCACACATACACACATATACACGCACAGACAGACAAAAGTTGGCATCGCACAGGCTACACTTACGTGAGCCAAAAACAAGTCAGGGCGGGGATGTAGCTCAGTCGGTAGCGCGCTGGATTTGTATCCAGTTGGCCGCTGTCAGCGTGAGTTCGTCCCCACGTTCGGCGAGAGATTTATTTCTCAGTCAACTTTGTGTGCAGACTCTCCTCGGTGTCCGAACACCCCCGTGTGTACACGCAAGCACAAGACCAAGGGGACGTGGAATTTTCGGCTTGGTTTGGCTCTAAATTTTGTAATGAAAGCACTCGGTGCATGGCCGGAAAGGATTTTGTGAAGGAGCACGCCTTTATTTGATTTAAATCTTTCTTTTAAGGGCAACATCTTAAGTTTTTTATTATCGTCGAAAACAAGACTGGATTGTTTTAATAGAACTGATTTTAGTGCTCGTCTGTGTAGACTATACAGTGGTTTTAAAATGTTTGCACTGGCTGAGTCCCAGATGGTCGAACAATAATCCGTGATGGTTTGTATGTATGCATTATAAAATAATAACCTTGAGTGTGGATCAAGAAAGTGTTTTATTCTGTTCAACAAATATATTTTCCTCGACATGGTTTTACATGACGATCTAACATGATGGGTCCAAGATAAATTATTATCGATATTTACTCCCAAAACTTTGTGATCTCCTACTTCCGCTATTGCATCGTTGCCAATTAATAAGGAATGAGGATTATTCTTGATGTTTTGTCTTTTTTGCCTTGTTGTAATTAACATGTATTTGGTCTTTTGGGGGTGAAGACTCATGTGGTTATATTCCGTCCAATTAATGAGATCATCTACACTGTTCTGCAATGATAAATAAACTTTGTCTCATTTTTTTTACGAAATGGCTATTTTGCCGGTACCGGCAACGTAGCCTGTAGGCTACGTTGCCGGTACCGGCAAAATAACGATATGTTACGGTAGAGGCTATTTTGCCGGTTGGACGCTGCCCATTGCGTATACCGGCAAAATAACGATATGTTACGGTAGAGGCTATTTTGCCGGTAGAGGCTCTCTCTCTCTCTCTCTCTCTCTCTCTCTCTCTCTCTCTCTCTCTCTCTCTCTCTGTGATTAAATACTCACCAATAAATGACAGTTTTTGATGGGAATTTCTTTGGGGGAGAGAAGTGTTCACTGATGGACAAATCTGCCCTGTCGTTTTAGGGTGATTTTCGTTCAACCGAGGCCGATGCTCGACAATCCGACAGGCAATCAAACACACGTTTGGGAGTTTGACAGACAGCAACAAAATGGGCTTCAACGTCGGTGATCAATTTGCTTCGTATGAAGAGTTTCAACAGGCACTTGTGGGGTATGAGAAATCCACATTTGTGCAGCTGTGGAAACGCGACAGTCGCACTCTGGCGGCAGCACAAGGACGATGTCCAAATAGAAAATTCAATAGCGCCATCAAGTTTTACGAACTGACGTACTCGTGTGTACATGGAGGGAAGAAACACCACAGCAAATCGACGGGATTACGTCCAAATCAAAAGACGTTTAAAATCGAGTGTCCGTTCACACTAAAACTTCGCGCAAATCCAGAGGGGACACATCTGCTGGTCACGAAGTTCGACAACATTCATAACCACAACGTCTTAGAATGTTTGTATAATGTCATGCCGGCTCAACGCCGATTGAATAAGGAAGACAAGGAAAAAGCCAAGGAAATGCTCAAGGTCAACGCAGACAGAAAACTTCTGCGGCATCATTTGTCGACAAATTCAGGAAAGGTTTTAACCATGAAAGACATTCACAACATCGGTACCTCAGTGAAATCAAAGTCAAAGTCTTCCTGCTCGAAGACTCAACTCAACGACATCGCCAGTTATTTGAACAGTCAACCAGGCGTTACTGCTGAATACGTAGCAGATGAAAATGATGTGCTGAGCGGGATTTTCATACAAGATGCGTCTATGCAGCACACCTTCAGCCAATTTCCGGAACTGATTCTTGTGGATGCGACACATAAGACCAACGAACTGAGAATGCCCTTCTATCTCCTTACCATTGTGGACGGGAATGGAGAAACCGAAATCGTCGCAGCGTTTGTTGTGGCCAGTGAGGAGGAACACACGATAAGGAAAATGATTCAGTTGTTCAAGAGACACAATCCACGGTGGACCGACACGAAGGTCGTGATGACCGACAAGGATATGGTAGAGAGGAACGTTTTCAGAGATGAGATTCCAAACGCTGCATTACAGATTTGCCTGTTCCACGTCCTGCGGACGTTCAAGCGTGAGATCACCACAGAGAAGATGGCGATCAGTGCGGGAGAGAGGACTACAGTGCTGGAAATTATACAAAAGCTGGCGTATGCAACGTCCGAAGAAGAGTATAATGCCAACTACCGAAACCTAGAGTCCACACAGGATCGACGAGTCATCGACTACTACAACATCAATTGGAAACCGATCACGGAGCAATGGGTTGAGGGGTTCAAACACAAGCAAATGTCCCTCGGTGAGCGCACCAACAATCGATTGGAATCAACATTTCAAAAACTGAAATCAATGACGTCACCGTCGAATTCTCTGCTGGAGTTTCTATCTGTTTTCTTTTCGTTTCTCACCATGGTGCGAACAGAGCGCGACACGAGGGTTGCTCAAATGTTTTCCAAAGTCCCTTGTAGCGTGCGAACAAGAGACGAATGTACACAGCAGTTCATGGAGTACCTCACCCCACACGCGTTCAAACGAGTTGAAAAACAATTGGAGCGAGCAGGCCATGTCGTACTCCAAGAGGATAACGGGCACTTTTCCGTGACCAGTTCAGAAGGGGAAATCTGCGTGACGCCAATATCCTGTGATTGTACTTTCTACAAGTCCATGTCGCTACCGTGTCGACATATCTTCGCTGTGAGAAAGATATGCGGTCGTGATTTATTCGACACTGAATTGATTGCCCAACGGTGGACACTTGAATACTACAAACGCGGCCATCGCTTCTTTCAGCCACTTTCTGACATTGTTGAAGAACGACTACCTGTGACAGTCGAAACGACGCCTCGTCCACGTATTGTCACAGCAAACGACCGATACCGGCGAGCCCTCTACCTCGGACAACAATTGGCTTCTTTAGCTGCAGAAAACAACTTTGATTTCCAAGAGAAATTGAGCGTGTTAGATTCTGTTGTAAAAATGTGGGGATCTGGAAAACATGTAGCGGTTGTGGAACTAGTGTATGATGTGACAGTCGCCCCAAACCCACCACCACCACCAACAACACCACAGTCTGACAAGGAGGGTTCATCCGCACCAAGGCCTACGACGTCTCACGAGGATGGTTCATTCGCACCAAGGCCTACGTCTCACGAGGATGGTTCATTTGCACCAAGGCCTACGACGTCTCAAGAGGATGGTTCAGTCGCACCAAGGCCTACGACGTCTCATGTAGCGGTTGTGGAACTAGTGTATGATATGACAGCCACCCCAAACCCACTACCACCAACAACAACACCACAGTCTGACGAGGAGGGTTCATTTGCACCAAGGCCTACGACGTCTGACGAGGAGGGTTCATCCGCACCAAGGCCTACGTCGACGTCTCTTGATAATGTGACATTACCACCAAAATCCCGGAAGAGAGGCAGACCAAAAGGAAAAGTAGTAAATGCTATTGGACTGCCTAGCCGGAAAAAATGCAAGGTTGACAAACCGGTTCCCTTTTCAAAGAAGTCCTCGGTGGATCGAGACAGACAAATTCTGAGCTACTTTGTCGGTGAGGCAGACACAATCCGTGCTCTGAAAGGCGAACTTCTTTCAGAGCAATCCGTTGAGCAGGTACCTTCGGCAGTACCCACAGCAGTACTGGACGTGAACATATCCATCATTAAAGTTCGGCGATATTTCGACATGGACGGATGGACAGCCGTCCAACACGTCTACTCGGCTGTACGGTCTTCTCTCCGTACTGTGTGTGCACTATGTGACGATGACTTGTTGAATACTCAATCTATTTCATGTGATTCATGTCTCAGATCCCTCCATCTGCTCTGCGCTGGAAAACGCTCAAGACCAAAAACCAAGTTCTGGTTCTGCAGGAACTGCTATGAATGAAACACACACACACACACACACACACACACACACACACACACACACACACACACAGACATAGAGACAGAGAGTCAGCGACAATGATCATAGAGAGAGAGATGTGACGATGACTTGTTGTATATTCAACGTCCGTATATTCAATCTATTTCATGTGATTCATGACACACACATAGAGACAGAGAGTCAGCGACAATGATCATAGAGAGACAATAACCAGTATTTAATTCCTTGCATAGAGATCATCGGATATTTGCCAGTTAAATTAGTGTATTTGGTGTTTTAAGAGAGAGAGAGAGAGAGAGAGAGAGAGAGAATCAGAGAAATATGGCTTTTATTCGTGTATAAGACAAAGTTTTTAGAGAGAGAGAGAGAGAGAGGCAGAGAGAGAGAAAGAGAGAGAGAGCGAGAGAGAGAGAGAGAGAGAGAGAGAGAGAGAGAGAGAGAGAGAGATGGCTTTTATTCGTGTATAAGACAAAGTTTTAAGAGAGAGAGAGAGAGAGATAGAGAGAGAGAGAGAGAGAGAGAGAGAGAAATATGGTTTTTATTCGTGTATAAGACAAAGTTTTAAGAGAGAGAGAGAGAGAGAGAGAGAGAGAGAGAGAGAGAGAGAGAGAGAGAGAGAGAGATGGCTTTTATTCGTGTATAAGACAAAGTTTTAAGAGAGAGAGAGAGAAAGAGCGAGAGAGAGAGAGAGAGAGAGAGAGAGAGATGGCTTTTATTCGTGTATAAGACAAAGTTTTAAGAGAGAGAGAGAGAGAGAGAGAGAGAGAGAGAGAGAGAGAGAGAGAGAGAGAGAGAGAGAAATATGGTTTTTATTCGTGTATAAGACAAGGTTGTAATTGCTTTTGAAGTTTGCACATCAGAAATACAAATATTGAAGATTACTTGTGTATTGCCTTTGTGAGATGGAGAATCCGACTAGACGTGTCACTTTACTAGCTTCAGCAGCGTCCAACCGGCAAAATAGCCTCTACCGTAACATATCGTTATTTTGCCGGTACCGGCACAGGCTACGTTGCCGGTACCGGCAAAATAGCCATTGCCTTTTTTTTATCAGAAGTGTGTATGGTCGTATCATCAGCAAATAGTTCACAATCATCATTAACACTAAAAGGAAGATCGTTAATATACAGAGAGAAAAGAAGTGGCCCAAGGACAGAACCCTGGGGGACTCCATATAACACCGGTCTTTTACTTGACATAGTGGAATTCACGCAGACGGATTACTCTCGTCCGGCTAAGAAAGATGAGAGGAGGCATAGGGTTTGGGGTGACAATCTATACTCAGCTAATTTTCTTAAAAGTAACTCATGATTAATGACGTCGAATGCTTTTGCAAAATCGACGAATAGGACACCACAGAGTTCATTATTATTAATGTTGCTAAGCAAGCTTTCAAGAAGGTTTATTAGTGCTGTGTGGCAGAGGGAGAGAGAGAGAGAGAGAGAGAGAGAGAGAGAGAGAGAGAGAGAGAGAGAGAGCTCAGAATGGTTTATTATACTAAGGCCACAGACTCATATACACACCACGGTGGATGGGAGAAGAACAAAATAAACAAAATAAACAAAATAAAAAACACACACCAACAACAACAACCATGAAATAAATACGTGGTGAAAAAAAGAGTGAGAGTGAGAGACAGAGACAGAGAGACATACAGATCCGACAGACAGCCATGCAGACAATATATATACACACTCACACACACACACACACACACACACAAAGGGAAGTGTCTGCCGTTTGAACATGTAGTATAGTGATATTGAAACGTAGTGTTATCGACACGTAGCGCTACAGTACATTGGTTTTTCAAAAATAGTGATATCGACACGTAGTTCTATTGAGACGTAGTGATAATGGCATGTGTGAATTGTGGCAATAGCACTACGTGCCGATAGCACTACTGTTTTTGGCAATTTGTGTCGATAACACTACAGAAAATAGCGCAAACGATACGTAGCACAAAATGACACGTTGCGCTAGCGGGACGCACCGACACAATCTGCATCTTGTCCTATCGTGATTCATGTCATGTGGTTCTGAACTCAGAAGACCCCTTTGTCATCTTCCAGTGTGAAATTCAGATCTGCCCCAAGTACGTGCATTGATCTGAGTAATAACATGTAGAAGTGGTAATCTGGAGAAAAAAAATATCTTCGCGTGAACGCTGCCACGTTGTCATCAGTTCGATGTCTTTTATCCAGAGCAGGGATTAACACACTTTTTAATCAGTAGTTTGTTGTGAGTATTCGCAGACTGCTTTCCATGACCTGTCGTCTGTTTTAGCTTGAAGTAGGGTATCCTTGGCGGATGATGACTTTATTCAGTTATTCTGCAGAAAAACAGAAATGCTGGAGAAAAACCGTTCTTTTCTGCAGCATTTCTGCATAATGTCATCTTTCGCGAGAGCAACGGTTTTGTTCTGCAGTAAAACAGTTTTACTGCAGTAAAATTGAAATCAAGAATGCTGCAGTAAAACGGTGATGTTGTTTTACTGCAGAATAGTCTGTCACATTTTTTTCTGGAGAAAAACGAACGACCTTGTAAAGTAGCGTTTGTATTCGTCGCCTAGTATAATAGCTTGTTCCGACAGACAAAATACATTCGTGTCAGTCACGCACAACTATTGGTAATTCTGGATGAGTCCATCTCTCGACAGAGGGGGGCTCGCGTGCTCCAACATTATAATGAGCCAGTACAAAATTCTGCACAAAAAGTGTAAACAGGTTTTCTGCAGTAAAACAACAGCACCGTTTTACTGCAGCATTCTTGATTTCAATTTTACTGCAGTAAAATGTTTTGCTCCAGAAAAACCCGTTGCTTCGGCGAAAATGACATTATGCAGAAATGCTGCAGAAAAGACAGTTTTTCTCCAGCATTTCTGTTTTTCTGCAGAATAACTGAATAATGCCAAAATACTGAAGAAAAAGTGTAAACAGTTTTTCTGCAGTAAAACAACATCACCGTTTTACTGCAGCATTCTTGATTTCAATTTTACTGCAGAATAAAAACGTTGCTCTCGCGAAAGATGACATTATGCAGAAATGCTGCAGAAAAGACAGTTTTTCTCCAGCATTTTGGTTTTTCTGCAGAATAACTGAATAATGTCATAATCCGCCAAGAGCCAGTACAAAATGCTGCAGAAAAAATAAAAACAGGTTTTCTGCAGTAAAACAACAGCACCGTTTTACTGCAGCATTCTTGATTTCAATTTTACTGCAGTAAAATGTTTTGCTGCAGAAAAAAACGCTGCTTCGGCGAAAGATGACATTATGCAGAAATGCTGCAGAAAAGACAGTTTTTCTCCAGCATTTCTGTTTTTCTGCAGAATAACTGAATAATGCCAAAATGCTGAAGAAAAAGTGTAAACAGTTTTTCTGCAGTAAAACAACATCACCGTTTTACTGCAGCATTCTTGATTTCAATTTTACTGCAGAAAAAAAACGTTGCTCTCGCGAAAGATGACATTATGCAGAAATGCTGCAGAAAAGACAGTTTTTCTCCAGCATTTCTGTTTTTCTGCAGAATAACTGAATAATGTCATAATCCGCCAAGAGCCAGTACAAAATGCTGCAGAAAAAATAAAAACAGGTTTTCTGCAGTAAAACAACAGCACCGTTTTACTGCAGCATTCTTGATTTCAATTTTACTGCAGTAAAATGTTTTGCTGCAGAAAAAAACGCTGCTTCGGCGAAAGATGACATTATGCAGAAATGCTGCAGAAAAGACAGTTTTTCTCCAGCATTTCTGTTTTTCTGCAGAATAACTGAATAATGTCATAATCCGCCAAGGATAGTAGGAGTCATTCAGTCAGCCAACAAGTGCTTGTTTTACTGACACGTTCTCACGTACGACATGTCGTAAATGCAAGTTCTAACGATTGTTTTTAGTTGCACTGATAGAAAATGTCGATATTTGTAAACTTCTGCCATTTCCTAATGTTTATTTCATTATTGGCATATGTATATGGCTAATGCGTGCATTACCTGTTACGACACACAAAGCGTTCTATATCCGAAAAGGGGGGCTACTCCAACGTATTTTCAAAGTGTCCTCCAGCCGTAATATGCCTTTAATTGTTGTTAGTAGAATGACATACTTTAAATTGTTTTAAATGTTATCACAATGTTCTTTGTATGGTCTTGTTGTCAGCCACAACAACGGGGGCCAGGTAGCTGACCTGGTAGAGACTCAACGTGTGACCATAAGGTCTCGAGTTCGAATCTAGGCCGGGACGGACACGGGTCAACTTTATGTGCAGACTCAGAGACGGAAGCCATGTCCCACCCCCGTGTCACCACAATGGCAGCATTGGCATAATAGAGTAAATGAAACAAAATAAAAAGAAATGAACAACATGACTTATCTAATGGAGATAATGAAGTATAATTATTGTGTTGTATTGTGATGCCCCCATACGCCGCCAGACCCTCCTATAACTGTTTTGGTGTGTTAGTATTGGTACTCGTATACCTCGTTTTGCTTTCCAATTATCAATGCAATAGTCCATACTTTGTGCTATGCTGTATACCATCAGCTACGCATAACAAAGTTACAGCGTTCCTTTTCAATCAATCAATCAATATGAAGCTTATAGCGCGTATTCCGTGGGTACAGTTCTAAGCGCTTGTCGAAGAGTTGTCAACACAGGACTAACAAAGAAACTAACATCTACAGACGGACACGAACCCTATCACACACTAGCAAACCCTGATAAACATACAACAAACAACTGTTTAACAACAATGTACACATCAATAGCTAGGTCCAAACAAAATAATAATAAGCACAAAGAAAACCCCTCTCACAGAGCACAGCACAGGAATGTCTTTGGGGCACAACACATCACGTCGAACATGAAAGTCGCAGCCAGCTACGGGAAGAACTGAGTCTTCAACCTACTCTTGAACGCGTCAAGAGAGGGGCTCTGGCGAAGCTCAAGCGGCAGGGAGTTCCAGACGGAGGGGCCCGCGGAGGGGAATGCACGCTGACCAGCAGATGCGAGTTTCGAGCGAGGGATGTGAAGGCGGAGTGGGTCAGCAGCAGAACGAAGGGGACGTTAGCAAACATACACACACACACACACACACACACACACACACACACACAGACGTACACACACACACGCGCACGCACGCACGCACACACACCTATCCCCCTCCACATCCCCCACCCCAACCCCCCACCACACACTCACCTTATCCACCGCCTCAACCCCCCACCACACACTCACCTTATCCACCGCCTCAACCCCCCACCACACACTCACCTTATCCACCGCCTCAACCCCCCACCACACACTCACCTTATCCACCGCCTCAACCCCCAACCACACACTCACCTTATCCACCGCCTCAAGACTTTCCTGCAGGAACTTCTGTGCAGCGGCGACGATGGTGTCATGCCTGTTCTGCAAGTTCTTCCTGATCTTGTCCATCTTCATCTCGAGGTACTTCTGTTCCTTCTTCTGTTTCTCGGCGTGGTCTGACACCTCAGCGATGACCGCGTCCAGCACCTTGCTGTGGGCAGGGATGACGTCACTGGCCTCGGCTGCCGCGTCCACCAGGTCCTGCATCGAGTGGTCTTTGTGCTTGGTCATCACGCACTTAAAGCACACCACCTGAGAGGTAATGATAGCTGTACTTGCCACGTGATCCTTTGCGGTCTTTGAGCTTTCGAGTGCATACACGATAAATAATAGGGACAACAGTTCCAGTTAATCGTGTGTCAACTGTGCTTCAGTTCGCGTCCAATGACCAACTGCCTCACTGTTCACAGTCTGTACCGGTACAAGCAGAGGTCTTGCTGAGGGTGTGAGACACACTTGGACAATTCCACTATGCACAACACCCATTACTTACACACTTATCTATCTGTTCATGCTCTGCGTCAACTGCCTACCTGTTCACAATCTGTGCAGTACAAGTCAAATGTCCGCATGAAGTGTCTACCTGTTTGCATCTACTTGATTGTTTGAACGCCCAACAATGATGATCATGGCAAAAGTTTTTTCTACCTGTTTGCAATCCGTGCAGGACACGTCGAGGTCTTACTGTGGGTGTGACACACACTTCTATTCCACCATGCCTCGGGCTGCCTTCGATTAAAACCAAAGGTCTGCCTGTTTGCACTCAGCTCAGCTCGGCTCAGCTCAGCTCAGCTCAGCTCAGCTCAGCTCAGTAATGTCAAGGTCTTGCGAAGGGTTAGAGACACACTAAGAGGAGCCCACGATATCCAGGTCTGCTTTCTCCTAAACACCACGATCCCAAAACACGTATCTACCTGTACATGTCACATTTCTAGCTGCCTAGCTAATCACACTCTGTGCGGTACATGTCGAGATCTTTCTAGGGAAAGGAACTGTTCACGATGCCTCTGGTCGCCTTCTAGGGAAGGGAACTTTTCACGATGCCTCTGGTCGCCTTCTAGGGAAGGGAACTGTTCACGATGCCTCTGGTCGCCTTCTAGGGAAGGGAACTTTTCACGATGCCTCTGTTCGCCTTCTAGGGAAGGGAACTTTTCACGATGCCTCTGGTCGCCTTCTCTCAATCTCAAACAACATGACACCCTCACAAGTTTTCGCACTGCCAAATTCCTGTATCAACTGCCTACCTGTTCGCACTGCCAAATTCCTGTATCAACTGCCTACCTGTTCGCACTGCCAAATTCCTGTATCAACTGTCTACCTGTTCGCACTGCCAAATTCCTGTATCAACTGCCTACCTGTTCGCACTGCCAAATTCCTGTATCAACTGTCTACCTGTTCGCACTGCCAAATTCCTGTATCAACAAGCCGTGCAACACAGGTCGAGGTCTTGCTGGAGGTGTGACAGACACTTGGACAATTCCACCATACCTTCTCCAGAACACCACGATCGAACACGAATATCTACCTGTTTGCACTCTACGTGAACTGCCTACCTGTTCGCAATCCGTGCAGTACAGGTCGAGTTCTTGCTTGGGGTGTGACAGACACTTGGAACTGTCCACGATTCCACGTTGCGCCTTCTCCAGGTCCTCGGGGCGGATGTAGAAGTTGTTCTGCAATGCGCTCACCCCGCCAGATGGCAGCACCACCTCCTTCCGGCATGTCGGACACTTCATGGGCTTGCCCGGCCGCCGTCTCGACAGGTCTGAGGAACAGATATTCACGTTTTGGAAATTTAGTCTCAAACATTCTGTGGTTAGTCTCACATCCTCTTTGACTAAAAATGTGAATGTGGATAAATACATTGTCTTGCAAGTTTACCACCTAATAATTTCAAAGGAAACACAGCCAGTCCTACAGGATTTACCTTCCGTGCAGGTGGCACAACAGGTATAGTGGCACAGGGGGAACTGGGGATTCTGGTAGATCTCCAGACACACCTGAGATTACTACAGGTATTTACCTGTGATAGCTACAGGTACTTACCTTCAATGCAGGCGGCACAGTAGGTGTGGTGACAGGGGAGGAACTTGGGGTTGTTGTAGACCTCCAGACACACGGCACACGTCAAGCCTTTCACCTCAGCGGCATTGGAGTCCGTCTTCACTGCCACGCACTTCAGGTCTCTGTCCTGGGTTCCGACACACAGGGCACGCAGGTAAATCTGGGTATATTTGTATACGCGCGCGTGCGTGCGTCCGCGCGTGCGTGTGTTAGTCTGACACTTAGAACATGTTGATGCAGTACAGATTAAGATTAAGTCTCTCTCTTTTTAAAATCCCTCTTGCCCTACATTGTATGTACACTGACTTTGAACATTTACCCCCCATTCTAAGACTTGCCCTACATTGTATGTACAGTGACTTTGAACATTTACCCCCCATTCTAAGACTTGGTCCTTGTTTGTAGACCCGATTTGTCAGATTGTTGGAGGTGGTGCAAGGAGGGTTCCACTGTAGTGTCCAGGCCATCCAGCACACAGTCAGTCTCACCCTGATCTTCTGAATGATGCCGGAGCCGATGTGGCTCAGTTTGCGCGAGGCGAGGGACGCAGCCTGGCTGCTTTTGCTGGAGCTGTTGACCACGTGGGGATGCTCACCGAGGCGCGCATGCGCAGACTGTACCGACGTGCTGGGCTGCATGGGGTCCTCCGTCTTGCCTGGGTCGTTTTCCCGTGATGCCACAGCCGTCATGGACACCGCTGGTGACAGATGAATGATAGATATCTTCCGCTTCCACACGCGACAATCTGCCCAAGACCTGCCTCGCCATTTTCCTCATTTCGGGTGAGATCTAAAATCCCAACGTATTCGTTTTCTAAATATTTAGTATAATTATGATCTTGTTGTTCTTACCCATTTTTCCTTCCTG
>NC_090258.1:625892-640892 GCF_037325665.1 Littorina saxatilis | reverse complement strand
GTGAATTGGGTGGCGGGTTCAGGGTTAGAGAGGGGATGGCCGAGGGAGGGTGAATTGGGTGGTGGGTTCAGGGTTAGAGACGGGATGGCCGAGGGAGGGTGAATTGGGTGGTGGGTTCAGGGTTAGAGATGGGATGGCCGAGGGAGGGTTAATTGGGTGGTGGGTTCAGGGTTAGAGATGGGATGGTCGAGGGAGGGTTAATTGGGTGGTGGGTTCAGGGTTAGAGACGGGATGGCCGAGGGAGGGTGAATTGGGTGGTGGGTTCAGGGTTAGAGATGGGATGGCCGAGGGAGGGTGAATTAGGTGGTGGGTTCAGGGTTAGAGATAGGATGGCCGAGGGAGCGTGATTTGGGTGGTGGGTTCAGGGTTAGAGATGGACTGGCCGAGGGAGGGTGAATTGGGTGGTGGGTTCACGGTTAGAGACGGAATGGCCGAGGGAGGGTAAATTGGGTGGTGGGTTCAGGGTTAGAGATAGGATGGCCGAGGGAGCGTGATTTGGGTGGTGGGTTCAGGGTTAGAGATGGGATGGCCGAGGGAGGGTGATTTGGGCAGTGGGTTCAGGGTTAGAGATGGGATGGCAGAGGGAGGGTGAATTGGGTGGTGGGTTCAGGGTTAGAGATGGGATGGCCGAGGGAGGGTGAATTGGGTGGTGGGTTCAGGGTTAGAGATGGGATGGCCGAGGGAGGGTGAATTGGGTGGTGGGTTCAGGGTTAGAGATGGGATGGCAGAGGGAGCGTGATTTGGGTGGTGGGTTCAGGGTTAGAGATGGGATGGCCGAGGGAGGGTGATTTGGGTGGTGGGTCAGGGTTAGAGATAGGATGGCCGAGGGAGGGTGATTTGGGTGGTGGGTTCAGGGTTAGAGATGGGATGGCCGAGGGAGGGTGTCACGATCTGGTGACATAGACCAAGAAAGTGTCACTCAGTGGGGTGCCTTCTCTTGGTCAATTGCGACTGAAAGCGCCTGTGCGTGAGTCGGGGCTATACGGCAGAGTTTTGCTGACAGCGCAGAGCACGGATTTTGTTGCGCACGGATTTTTCGGGGGTAATTCTGCTTTGCGAGGCAGAATTGTGGATAGCTGAACTTGATATGTGACAAGGTCAGTCACGTGTTATTGTCTAGGTGGTCTGTGAGAGACACAAGGACGGCGCACTTGACACTCAGC
The DNA here is from genome assembly GCF_037325665.1 of Littorina saxatilis. Taxonomy (NCBI): domain Eukaryota; kingdom Metazoa; phylum Mollusca; class Gastropoda; order Littorinimorpha; family Littorinidae; genus Littorina; species Littorina saxatilis. The sequence goes on along the minus strand of NC_090258.1, from coordinate 639,729 downwards.
GGCAGAAGAAGAAGGATCGAATACGACGGTTTCTAGAGTATGATGGATTTCACCGAATAGAATATTCGGCACTCTAGGGGAACTTCAGCGAGTTATCACCTTCTCACTGCCACATGTTTTGCTGAGGACGAGTCGTCAAATCTTTCCTTCGTTGTGCGATGGTCTTCGCATAAGTATTCGACAAGGGGTTTCTGGATGTTGTTGTCACTGTTGACGAACAGAGGCCATTCCAGGGAGGAAGCGGGTTTTGCTTCCATGAGAGTGCTACATTCATAGGCTGTTTGAGGTAATAAATCATTATTTAACGCTGTTGACGAGTCTGTGTTTGTGGAATGAAATACTCTCTGTTGTTCTTTCCAGGTTAGCGCATAATTTGCTCTCTGTGACGCTAAAATACTAATCTGTATATGGTTTTTGCAGATAGGGAGAGAAGGACGAAAAATGGCTGTTTTGTTGTTGTGAAAAGTCCGCTTGTGCAGGCCCACGTGCTCGATGAGATATGTAAAGATGACATGTTTAAAGGTGGAGGGTGAGGGGTAGCTGACATGTTTAGTGCACCGATGCTTTCTGTTTGCAGCCTTTTCCTAACTTCTGTTCGGCTGCCTTCTTCGGGACCACGCTAACCAGCACACCGGCTAACCAGCGAACCGGCTAACCAGCTAACCAGCGAACCGGCTAACCAGCTAACCAGCGACTGGGTGCGGCGCCTGATGCCTCCACAGTTCCCTGCTTCGTCACCACGCTAACCAGCACTTCATTCGACGGAGCAGTTGTGGAGGCTAAAAAAGACTAATTACAGGCCGTCCACCCAGTGGCCAAAGAAAGCTAAGTGCACCATGTCTTTGCACCCCGTTGACCACCGTTGTTATTTTTGCTATCTGTGATTATACTCGAGTAGTGACGACGTGGGATGTGTGACACCTGCATGAACTAGCACTTTTGGAGCAGAACAGTCGTATTTTCTTATCTTTACACGGGATCAGCGTGTTACTATAATTTTCTATATTCTAACTGGCATTTTGTCAGTGACCATTGGTTTTTTACGTTTTGTGAACGTAAAAGAACATATTTTGAGTGAAGTCTCGAGGGAGGTGGTGAGTTTTTACATAAACAGGCGTCTGAAACTTATACTTTTGTTGTCTCTATTAAATTGTATGACTGCGAGAGTGGATCGTGGTGTGGTTAGTTAGTTAGTAGTAACTAACCGTTTCATAATCACCTTAAGTGATATATTGAAACGTGACAGAGGGTGAATTGGGTGGTGGGTTCAGGGTTATAGATGGGATGGCCGAGGGAGGGTGATTTGGGTGGTGGGTCAGGGTTAGAGATAGGATGGCCGAGGGAGGGTGAATAAGGTGGTGGGTTCAGGGTTATAGATGGGATGGCCGAGGGAGGGTGAATTAGGTGGTGGGTTCAGGGTTAGAGATAGGATGGCCGAGGGAGCGTGAATTGGGTGGTGGGTTCAGGGTTAGAGATGGGATGGCCGAGGGAGGGTGAATGACAGGGTGTGTGTAAAATCCTGACAGTATAATATGTGTGTAAAAGCCTGACAGTATCTGTGTGTAAAAGCCTGACAGTATCTGTGATGGTTTACGGGAGGCTTACTGTGTGTAAAAGCTTGACAGTATATGTGATGATTTATGGGAGGCTGACTGTGTGTAAAAGCCTGACAGTATATGTGATGATTTATGGAAGGCTTATTGTGTGTAAAAGCCTGACAGTATATGTGATGGTTTATGGGAGGCTTACTGTGTGTAAAAGCCTGACAGTATCTGTGATGGTTTACGGGAGGCTTACTGTGTGTAAAAGCTTGACAGTATATGTGATGATTTATGGAAGGCTTATTGTGTGTAAAAGCCTGACAGTATCTGTGATGGTTTATGGGAGGCTTACTGTGTGTAAAAGCCTGACAGTATCTGTGATGGTTTATGGGAGGCTTACTGTGTGTAAAAGCCTGACAGTATCTGTGATGGTTTATGGGAGGCTTACTGTGCCTTTAACGTTTGTTTGTTTGTTTGTTTGTTTAACGCCCAGCCGACCACGAAGGGCCATATCAGGGCGGTGCAGCTTTGACATATAACGTGCGCCACACACAAGACAGAAGTTGCAGCACAGGCTTCATGTCTCACCCAGTCACATTATTCTGACACCGGACCAACCATTCCTGGCACTAACCCCATAATGCCAGACGCCAGGCGGAGCAGCCACTAGATTGCCAATTTTAAAGTCTTAGGTATGACCCGGCCGGGGTTCGAACCCACGACCTCCCGATCACGGGGCGGACGCCTTACCACTAGGCCAACCATGCCGGTGCCTTTAACGTGGAGGGGTTGTACCTTTGCATTGCTGAAATACAGAATATACCGTTCAGGCTTGTTTATTATGCTGGGGGCCCAAAGAGACGGGGGCCCAAAGAGACGGGGGCCCAAAGAGACGGGGGCCCAAAGAGACGGGGGCCCAAAGAGACGAGGGCCCAAAGAGACGGGGGCCCAAAGAGACGGGAGCCCAATGACACGTTTTGTTATTGCTACAAAAAGTGTGGGGGCCCAATGAGACGGGGGCCCAATGAGACGGGGGCCTAAAGAGACGGTGGCCCAATGACACGTTTTGTTATTGCTACAAAAAGTGTGGGGGCCCAATGAGACGGGGGCCCAAAGAGACGGGGGCCCAATGACACGTTTTGTTATTGCTACAAAAAGTGTGGGGGCCCAATGAGACGGGGGCCCAATGAGACGGGGGCCTAAAGAGACGGTGGCCCAATGACACGTTTTGTAACGTTATTGCTACAAAAAAGTGTGGGGGCCCAATGAGACGGGTTAACGATCACATCAAAAGTAAAAGAATATGCTTTGAAGGGAACTCCTTCAAGATATACGAGAATCTCCTGACGACAATCAAAATGACGTCAATTGATAGCGAAACTTTTGACGTAATTACACTTAGGTTTTCCCGACAATTCATAGGCACTTGCTGCATCACATAATTAAATAAACCATAGGTGCCTCACGGTTTTCATAAACACATGACTGCTTTGATTGAATAATTCGGTATTTGTATAGACCTGAATAACTTGCGTACATTTTCGCAACACTCTTCCCTCCGTGTGGGCAGACAACTCACTGGTGTTGGACCTGACGTGGTCCTTCCTCCTGCCCTGGGGTGTCCCTCCCTCCCCCTGCTCCTCTGCCCCTCACTCTTCCCTCCGTGTGGGCAGACAACTCACTGGTGTTGGACCTGACGTGGTCCTTCCTCCTGCCCTGGGGTGTCCCCCCCCCCTGCTCCTCTGCCCCTCACTCTTCCCTCCGTGTGGGCAGACAACTCACTGGTGTCGGACCTGACGCGGTCCTTCCTCCTGCCCTGGGGTGTCCCCCCCCCCCCCCTGCTCCTCTGCCCCTCACTCTTCCCTCCGTGTGGGCAGACAACTCACTGGTGTTGGACTTGACGCGGTCCTTTCTCCTGCCCTGGGGTGTCCCCCCCCCCCCCCTGCTCCTCTGCCCCTCACTCTTCCCTCCGTGTGGGCAGACAACTCACTGGTGTCGGACCTGACGCGGTCCTTCCTCCTGCCCTGGGGTGTCCCCCCCCCCCCCCCTGCTCCTCTGCCCCTCACTCTTCCCTCCGTGTGGGCAGACAACTCACTGGTGTTGGACTTGACGCGGTCCTTTCTCCTGCCCTGGGGTGTCCCCCCCCCCCCCCTGCTCCTCTGCCCCTCACTTTTCCCTCCGTGTGGGCAGACAACTCACTGGTGTCGGACCTGACGCGGTCCTTTCTCCTGCCCTGGGGTGTCCCCCTGCCCCTCTCCTCCTCCCCGTCTGACGTAGGCTGTGACGGGTCCTGTCGTGACGTCATCCTAACCTGCTGCTGCTAGGCTGACGTCAACGATGAGTTGATGGAACTGATGACGTCATCAATAGTTTTGAATTCAGAAGATGTATAAGCTGTGTGTGTGTGTGTGTGTGTGTGTGTGTGTGTGTGTGTGTGTGTGTGTGTGTGTGTGTGTGTGTGTGTATGTGTGTGTGTGTGTATAAGTGCGCGCGTGTGTGTGTGTGTGTGTGTGTGTGTGTGTGTGTGTGTGTGTGTGTGTGTGTGTGTGTAGATGTGAGTGTATGTGTCTATGCGTGAGTGTGTGATATTGTGGTGTTTGTGTGTTTGTGTGTGTATGTATGTATGTGTGTTTGTGTGTGTGTGTGTGTGTGTGTGTGTAAGTGTGTGTGTGTGTTTGCGTGTGAGTGTGTGTGTGTGTGTGTGTGTGTGTGTGTGTGTGTGTGTGTGTGTGTGTGTGTGTGTGTGTGTACATAATGTGTACGCCTAAGGTAAATACCACCTCTCTTCCCCCTTCCGAATAGTGTACATTTTTCTTATCATTCTGTATGATAGAGACTATCTCTTACTCGGTGTTGTGAACAGATTTATTGATTGATCCTACTATTCCCGGACAACGCCGAAAGAAAACCAAATCGAATCCCAACCTCATTCTCCGGCTCTTATGAGCGAAATGCAGTGTCCCTTGAACAATCCTACTTTGAAACGAAAACACCTTTATGGTATTACATTCGTGTTACATGACTTTACTGTCCAATTTTTCGACAACAACAATTTTCTCCGATACATTGATACAATGATTGAGTCATAGTAGGTCACCCCAGCAGATTCGCCTGCTCGTATGCTGCGTTGTGCCGCGCACACAAATATACAAGTGAACAACCCAAGTGGACGACTGTTAGAAACAATATTTATGATCATGTGATGAATGGCTAGATGTCAATAATTATATTAGCAACACTTACAACTCACCAAACATCGTGACTTGCCAGCAGCAAAGTCCGGCTGACGAACACTGCCTGGGAACCACTCGCGAGGGCATGGCGAACAATTGACGTCAGAGAAATGGCGAACATGTGACGTCATTAGACCTACGACGTCAAGTTCTCATTCCCTTCTGATCTGGGAATGCAAAACATGCAGCTACTGAGGCTGGCGGAGACTATTTTGTCCTAACACCAGCAGTTTCGGCGTTTACATGGAACGAAGAAGGAAAGCGGAAGAGGAGGGAGTACAAACTTACTCGCAAAAAACGATCAAACATACTCGCAAAAAACGATCAAACATACTCGCAAAAAACGATCAAACATACTCGCAAAAAACGATCAAACATACTCGCAAAAAACGATCAAACATACTCGCAAAAAACGATCAAACTTACTCGCAAAAAACGATCAAACTTACTCGCAAAAAACGATCAAACATACTCGCAAAAAACGATCAAACATACTCGCAAAAAACGATCTGCGCACGCGTTCTTCTTCTTCTTCTTCTGCGTTCGTGGGCTGAAACTCCCACGTACACTCGTGTTTTTGCACGAGTGGAATTTTACGTGTATGACCGTTTTTACCCCGCCATTAAGGCAGCCATACGCCGCTTTCGGAGGAAGCATGCTGGGTATTTTCGTGTTTCTATAACCCACCGAACTCTGACATGGATTACAGGATCTTTTCCGTGCGCACTTGGTCTTGTGCTTGCGTGTACACGTACACACGAAGGGGGATAAGCCACTGGCAGGTCTGCACATAAGTTGACCTGGGAGATCGGAAAAATCTCCACACTTAACCCACCAGGCGGCCGCGGCCGGGATTCGAACCCTCGACCTTCCGATTAAGAGGCCGTCGTCTTACCACCCCGCCACAGCGCCCGTCGCGCACGCGTTCAAATCAAAGGGGGAAAATCGCGTGTTTGTGTGCCCGATGTAATCCTTAGAACCTTTACACTCTTTCTTTGAACACTCAAAAGCAACTTCAGGGCTGGAAGACTACAAAATTGCACTTTCTGCCGACTGAATCTACGCTTTCTCAATCAACCGGAACAGGAAGAAGAAGAACAAACTTTCGAAAAAACGATCTGCGGATGTGCATTTTCTCAAAAACCGGAAACCGGAAGAGGAAGAAGAAGCAAAAGTGCTCGTAGAAAAAGATGTGCGCAAGTGCGAATCTAAAATGGCCGCGGAACTGTTAATCGGTGTATTGTGGAATGAAAGACTCGGTCAGAAACACTCTGCCGGCAGGATCTCGGACACTCAAACGAGCTGTCGAAGATACATTTAGGAACCTACGCTAACATGATGGCGCGAGCTTCCATTCAAATTTAGCTTAGGCAACGAAGGTTCGATGACGTCATCCAATAGTCACATCCACAGAAGGAAATGTACAAAGGCTGAACGTAGCCCATTTTAGCTCGACTTATTAGACAGATAGGCTTGAGGAGAATGATAATAACAAAGTTATTACCAGAATGCAGACCTCAATGATCGTAAGAACGCACAATTTATTGTTTTCTGATGGTTATAACCGGAAGTATCTTTCGATAATGGGGCAGACAACTCCCGTAAACCCTCTCTCTCTCTCACTGACTATATTGAACATGGCGGATGACTGGTTCAGCACAACTCTCACTGACTATATTGAACATGGCGGATGACTGGTTCAGCACAACTCTCACTGACTATATTGAACATGGCGGATGACTGGTTCAGCACAACTCTCACTGACTATATTGAACATGGCGGATGACTGGTTCAGCACAACTCTCACTGACTATATTGAACATGTAATACCTGAAAATCGACCCTCGGGAAAATATGCAAGATAATCAGAACTCGGAGTGTGTAACCTATATTTATTTCATTTCATTTTTGTTACATTCTTTTAAAATGTTATTTCTACATGTATCTGATCTTTACTTTATGTAGTTTTCGTTCTTTTACATGCGCTTCTTGTGCCACTTGGCATTTTCACGTGAGTCTCATCGATAACTTCTGGTCGATGTATCGTATGAGCGCGCGAGTCTGTTTTGCATAATCACCTGAAATGGACTCAAAGGCGAATAGGCAAAGAAACAATTAATTAAGCACGTGTTCAAAGAGGTCGGCGTAATAATTGCTTGTAGCTCCGTCCCAAGTCATGAAGTGTGGATCGTGCGGACAGTGTTGTATGTCCCTGCTTTCTCTATGGAAGGGATAGGGGGGTCAATGCAACTAAAGGTCAAATGTTGAATTAGGTGTCAGTCTCAGGTTGATGCACCAAATACGAGGGCTGTTCTGGAAGTCCTTAGAAACTCATATTAGCGCACAGTTCACCGTTAATTTGACCACGCCATTTTCTCGAAGGATCCTTCCTGAGCTGCGACACACGTTAACATTCTGTAGAAATATCTTTCAAAAGTGACGGGGCGAGTGTTTTTGCCGATACCCTAAATGACCCTCGTTTACCCTCGGACAGTAACATCAGGGCTCTCGTAACGGTTTCCTTTGAGCTTTTTCTTTAAATGTAAAAACAGGAAAACGTCGAACGGGGCCAATTCAGGAAAATATAGGAAACGAAACATCAGGCAAACATCCTATTTTGTTAGAAATTCGATTGATTTGGAAGCTGTGTAAAACGGGACATTTCAATGGAGTAGCATCAACCCTCAAGTACCCGTGTTTGGCGCCAAGCTTTTAACACCACGAGCAAGCAATGATGCATGTACTGCTGTAAGGTAACCGTACGCAGCTCTCCTGTTAGAACTGTGGCGATTTGTCCTTATTAAATAAAAAAAATTGGGACCACCTTCTTCTTGCCAGTGTTCCGAGATCACCAATAGTTGATACGGGTGGAGCCGTTTAGGAACATCCAAACGGCTGATCGATGTGTTGCCCGGGGTCAGATTGATAGACCCAAGTCCCCATCGCCTGTGACAACCTTCATAAAACCCTTCCACTCTCTATATTGACAATTGGAGAATATTTGTAGGCATATTTCGAGACATATCCCCTTTTGTCAACAGAAAGAGCACGGGCACCCACTGTCTGCAACGCTTGTGTACCCGTAAAGGCTTGTGTGTGTGTTATATGTGCGTGTGGGTGTGTGTATGTGTGTGTGTGTCTGTGTGTGTGCGTGTGTGTTTGTGGGTGTGTGTGTGTGTGTGTGTGTGTGTGTGGTGTGTGTGTGTGTGCGTGTGTGAATATGTATGTGTGTGTGTGTGTGAGTGTGTGTGCGTGTGTGTGTGTGTGTGCGTGTGTGTGTGCGTGTGTGTGTGTGTGTGTGTGTGTGTGTGTATGTGTGTGTGTGTGTGTGTGTGCGTGTGTGTGTGTGTGTGTGTGCGTGTGTGTGTGTGTGTTGTTTAATTGTATAGACAATTCAATCAAGCGTTTTGCTTCATATGGGTGGGGAATAAATATCTCTAGACATTCTATTGCTTGCAACATTCACAGTCTCTTCATATGGGTGGGGAATAAATATCTCAAGACATTCTATTGCTTGCAACATTCACAGTCTCTTCATATAGGTGGGGAATAAACATCTCTAGACATTCTATTGCTTGCAACATTCACAGTCTCTTCATATGGGTGGGGAATAAATATCTCTGGACATTCTATCGCTTGCAACATTCACAGTCTCTTCATTTGGGTGGGGAATAAATGTCTCCAGACATTCTATTTCTTGCAACATTTACAGTCTCTTCATATGGGTGGGGAATAAATATCTCTAGACATTCTATTGCTTGCAGCATTCACAGTAGACTACAGTCTCATGACAAAGATTCAAACGCATCTGCCACTCTTTTAATGATAGGTAGTACGAATGGATATGTCACAGTGGAAATGAGAATCCAGTGAGATTCCGAATCGCACTAGTGGAGATTGGAATTCCAGATTGCACTAGGGCAAACTAGAATTCTCATCTCCACTGGATATTTGTTAGTGAAGATTGGAATTCCAGTTTGCCCCAGTGCAAACGGGAATCCAGTTTCAGTGGAGATGGGAATTCCAGTTTTGACTAGGGGAAATGGGAATTGGGGGGGAATTGGGGAAAATAATGTGTTCAAAGGTTTATAATTGTTGTTAAAACCATTTCATCTTGAGTCACTCACGACTTTAAGGCTTACTCATTGCAGGTATTGAAATGCAGAAATAACAAAAATACTATTGAATTGATATAATCGAACAACACAGAGTAATTACGCACAATACGGGTTTTTTTTTTATCAATATATACATATCATTAAATCATATCACAAAGTTAAAAGTTTATATAAGATGAAGCATGAGAGAGAGAGAGAGAGAGAGAGAGAGAGAGAGAGAGAGAGAGAGAGAGAGAGAGAGAGAGAGAGAGAGAGAGAGAGAGAGAGAGAGAGAGAGAGAGAGAGAAAGAGAGAGAGAGAGAGAGAGAGAGAGAGAGAGAGAGAGAGAGAGAGAGAGAGAGAGATGGCCTCGGCCATCAGAGCCGACAGTATTATTGTATTGTATTGTATTGTAAAACCACGACTACTGAACGTTCACTCAGTCGTCTATCTGTCTGGCCTTCTCATTTCTTTTGTGAACTCTTAGTCCTAAAGAAAGAGTGAACACTAGTCTCAGTGGAGACTCAGTGGAGACTAGTGGAGACTCAGTTAGAAATTTTGACTTGCTGCAGTTTGTTTACTGCTAAACTGACTCAGAGAGTGGATCATAGAGCAAAAGAAGAAATTGTATATTCTTTTAAAGCAGCATCTTGAATCTTTGGATACAAACAAAAAAGATGCATTTTGTATAACTCCAGAAAAGTACAAGAAGATTGAAGCGTGTCTGCATTCTAGCCCCGGACAAAATCCCAACATGGAGCAAAATTCAAACACTGGAGCCAAAAACAGTTCAAATTGGAAGAAATTGGTGCAAGGAACATTGTGTACTGCAAAACATCCTACAAGCCAGTCATCACACAGGACAGACTTTTCGACATCGTTTTCCAATGTCATGGACATGTAGGACATTCCGGACGTGATAAAACATGGGCAGAGATCAAAGCACATTACGCTGGCATCAAATGGACTGTTGTTGATTTGTGTGTGAAGGCATGTAGCATAGATAGGCCTACCTTTCATGCTTCATCTTTTATAAACTTTTAACTTTGTGATATGATTTAATGATATTGATAATAAAACATTATTGTGCGCAGCCTACTCTGTGTTGTTCGATTATATCAATTCAATAATATTTAGTTTTATTTCTGCATTTCAATATCTGCAATGAGTAAGCCTTAAAGTCATGAGTGACTCAAGATGAAATGGTTTTAACAATAATTATAAACCTCTGAACACATTGTTTCCCCCAATTCCCCCCAATTCCTATTTCCCCTAGTGAAAACTGGAATTCCCATCTCCACTGAAACTGGATTCCCGTTTGCACTAGGGCAAACTGGAATTCCAATCTTCACTATCCAGTAAAGATGAGAATTCTAGTTTGCCCTAGTGCAAACTAGAATTCCAATCTCCACTAGTGCGATTCTGAATCTCACTGGATTCTCATTTCCACTGTGACAGATGTATGCATTGAATATTCTTTAGTGGATACTGATTTAAAATGGATTTTTTGTTATTGAACAGTCTCCACTAGAAACTTCTACAAAAATGGATAGTTTAGGAAACTTTACTTTCTTACTTCACTATCCATTTACTTGTTATTGTTTGAAATGGATTTGTATTGAATACCTAGCTTTTCGGTCATTACGCCCGAGCATGAATGTATATATATGACATGTTTGAGATCGGAATCTGGCTACATTCCGAATCTAGCGTAGTTGGAATCAGAATTCTCATTCATCTGGCTAAGATCGTAATTCTGGTTCTTTCCACAAACATCGCTGGCTAGAATCAAAATTCAGGATTCTAGTTCTATTCAGCCTAAAACCAAAGCCGCGAAACTTATATCCAGATTCCTATCTCAGCCATGACATGTAGGCCTTTGTGTGTAATAGCGTGAGCTAAATCGTTCATTTTCTGTTCTAAAATGTATTTGTGTTTGTGTTTATTCTTATGACAAAAGACTGCAAAGTTCAGTGGGTGCACAAACAAAGGGGGTGAGGGGGGCGTGGAGGGGGGGGGGGGGGGGGGGGGAGGGAGAAGACTCAGAAGAAACTTCAAGTCCTCTCAGAACGCAATGGAATGAAGACACGGACAACACAGTCAGGAAATCTGGATCCTCGATAGCGCAGCGGGTAGCAGTCCCCACTGAGACACGGAAAGTGCAGCCTCTTTATGCACGGCACAACGAACATCTCCTCAGGCAGACACCAATCGATATCACACGGAGTGGGCGTGGCTACTCGCACCAACCTATAATTGACGAGTGACGTCAAGACAAGAGCGCGTGTCATTGGTCAGTATATCACTCGCGGCAGGCATTGCGCAGAGCAGTGCGCGGCGTTTGTGTGCCAATCGATTCTGGTTGGCAATTTCATGTCTGTCTCGTGTGCAGCGACAGAGAGCGGAGCTGATGTGAGGGTGTGTTTGCTGAGATAGTGCTGCGGCTGCTTTTCTTTTCTCTTCTATTTTCTAGCCTTCGTATCTGTTGAAATATAAAGTAACAAAAAAGAAGAAGAAAAGAAGATGAAAACAGTCTATACTGAAGCGTTCCATGATGAACAACACCCTGTCCCTTACAAATTAAAACACTGTGTGAGATAGTAGAAGCAACATGTAGCACGAAGTAAACACTTGTGTTATTTCAACACTAATATTTACCATGTGCTACCTTTCACTAGTATAGTTAAATACTCAGCCAAACGGTTTAATAAGTAAGCACACACATTTTTTGAAAGTAGAATCCACAACATGAGCGAAAATCATGTTTAAATCTTGACATCATCTGCGTGTTTGCTTATTCATTTTATATGTAAGTTGTAGAAGGGGAAAAGACATTTTTCAGGCAGATTTGTGGACAAAGAAATTCATTGTACAGAAAAGCATCAAACAATAATTATACTCTCCTTTCTAAAGAAAAAGCTGGGGACAAAACATCTGCAATAAGAACACACAAAATGCAACCGCAAACAAAATACTACCTATTCTAAACGATAACAAAACAAAGCAAAACTCAATTCTACAAAAGCCAAAGCAAAACGCAAAAACAAAACAAACACACAACAACGACAAACAAAAAAAACAAAAACAAAAACCCATTCCACTTTCTTTTTCGTTAACATTTTTAAGTATCACCGAGTTCTTTATTTTTCTTCGTTCATGTTTTTGAAAAGATACAAAGCTCTCTGCGAGAGTTCCCCCCCCCCCCCCCACACACACACACACAACAGCTAATTACTCCATCCTTTCTCTGCGTGTTTGCTTATCACGAATAATATGTCATCATTTCTTGACTTGTTGGATTTTTTATATCATCTGTAGGGTTTTGAAATGGTTTTCTCTTTCTTGTTCTTCGACTCAAGTGTACTCCATCGTCAATTTTGTCTGTCTTTGTATTCTCGAATGTGACATTCACAAACACACACACGCGCGCACACACGCGCACACGCAAACAAACACTCATTTACACACGCACGCACACCGTTTCTGTTTATTGAAAACAGTGGAATAACCTGAAAAGGCTGGTTTTTGGCAATCAGATACTTTTCAATGTATTATTGGGAGTGTCAACGACGACTTAAAACTTTTTACTCGCACATTTCCATTCGGAACACATACATTTGAAATGAAAACTGGATATTTTTCAGCGAGGTTTGAAGTTGGAAGGATTATCATTCCTAACTTTTCCTTACCATCATAAAGAAATCAGCGACTGTCTGACGAAACTGTGATGACAAGTTTACCCAAACAGGTTGCTGTGGTTTTTTTGCGTGTGGTTTTGTTAGAAGGAATATTCAAATTCGATACTTGTTCCTAAAACGATTGATTATTTTCTCTTGTCGGGTCCATCTCTAACACTGTAGGCTACTTCGTAAAAAAAAAATAAAAAAATAAAAATAAAGAGGACACTGACCAAACATTAACTAAGAAAAGTTTCTGACATTTGTTTTATTTGTCTCTTGATTATGAAATTCAAAAACAAATAGACCGCCAACGTTCCAAAATTCGGAATAATAAAACGAGAAAGGTGTGTCATTGGAACGTCAAATTTATGACAATACAAATCATAAGTTTATTTTCTGTATTATAAGTGTCTGTCTGTCTGTCTGTCTGTCTGTCTGTCTGTCTGTCTGTCTGTCTGTCTGTCTGTCTGTCTGTCTGTCTGTCTGTCTGTCTGTCTGTCTGTCTGTCTGTCTGTCTGTCTGTCTGTCTGTCTGTCCTATTAGAGACCGCTGGGTCAAACATCAGTTAACGTAACGTTTTGTATTTCAATAAATTCAACGTTCCAATAACATACCTTTTAACATAGAGGGGGGATCGAGACGAGGGTCGTGGTGTGTGTGTGTGTGTGTGTGTGTGTGTGTGTGTGTGTGTGTGTGTGTGTGTGTGTGTGTGTGTGTGTCTGTCTGTCTGTCTGTCTGTGCGTTTGTGTGTGTGTAGAGCGATTCAGACCAAACTACTAAACCGATCTTGAAATTTGACATGAGAGATTAAATTTTCAAAATCGATTTAAAAACAATTTCATCTTTTTTCTTGTCGGTTCCTGATTCCAAAAACATAATAGATATGATATGTTTGGATTAAAAACACGCTCAGAAAGTTAAAACGAAGAGAGGTGCAGAAAAGCGTGCTATGCAGCACAGCGAAACCACTACCGCGCTGAACAGGCTCGTCAGTTTCACGCCGTTATGCACAAGCGGCGGACTCCGGTCATTGTGAAAAAATGCAGTGCGTTCAGTTTCATTCTGTGAGTTCCACAGCTTGATTAAATGAAGTAATTTGGTCTTACGCGACTTGTTTGTTTTTGATTCTCATAATTTGTGTTTGTCTGTCCACTATAAGGCCAAACAAAAATATATGTTGGTTTAGAGTAACATGACCCCAAAAATTGGGTCGATAGGTCGGCTTTTGTCATTTGTTCATTTTTTATTTTTAGTCACGGTATGGTTCGTAAAATTTGCCAGAGTTT
>NC_090258.1:620892-623392 GCF_037325665.1 Littorina saxatilis | reverse complement strand
TGGTCATAAAGTTATCACGACCGGTCAAGGGTGGTCATAAAGTTATCACGACCGGTCAAGGGTGGTCATAATGTTATCACGACCGGTCAAGGGTGGTCATAAAGTTATCACGACCGGTCAAGGGTGGTCATAATGTTATCACGACCGGTCAAGGGTGGTCATAAAGTCATCACGACCGGTCAAGGGTGGTCATAAAGTTATCACGACCGGTCAAGGGAAAGAAGAGATGACCGCTACACCATCACAATTGTCCGACATTATTAGCTCGCTGTGTGTTCTCACGGTTGTCTCCTTTTGATCCGGGCATCCTCTGCTTTAATAGTGTGAAGCCAATGTCGCCACGCCGACACTAGGGGGCGGCGACACGTGTTCTGGCTCCGAGCAGACGACCACACAGCGACAGGGAAAGAAAAAGAACTATGTAAGAACAACTGAAGGAAGGAAGAAGAAAAACCGTCGTGTAAAACGAGATCTAAAATCATTCAGTCAATTTGTCGGCTACAAGTTTGACAACCAATCACATTGGATGTAATTGAAATAAACTGTGCACCTAATTTACCCCCGGTTTTGTTTGTTTTAAGAATATTTTTAACACAAACATAACTCATCTATATATTTTTGGATTCAGTAAATAATGAAGGCTACAATGAAATCCTCTTTGTGTTTGTCATTGCAATTTCGTGTACACTACATTGGGGTGTGCACGTTAAAGATCCCACGATTGAAAAAAGGGTCTTTCCTGGCAAAAATGTATAGGCATAGATAAAAATTTGTCCACCAAATACCCGTGTGACTTGGAATAATAGGCCGTAAAAAGTATAATATTCGCCGTAATGGCTTGAGATTTACTGGCCGATGTGAATGCGTGATATATTGTGTAAAAAATTCCATCTCACACGGCAGAAATTAATATGTAAAGCACTTAGAGAACGTCAAGCGCTATATAAATCTCCCATATAAATAAATCAATAAATTTAATGTTAGGTTGCTTTTTGTATTACCAAAACATTGATAAATTTAAAAGCTTCAAAGTTAAAATGCTGTTGCCACAGTGCCGCCTCAACTTTGTTTTTGTCGGATATAGAGAATACTACATGGCTTGCTGTGTCGTACTAGATTTACACGAGTTTTCTTTTTTAAATATTGAACTGCGAGCGAAAGCGAGCTGTTCACTATTTGAAAAAGCAACGAGTGTAAATCTGGTACGACACAGCAAGCCATGTAGTATTCTGTTTATCCTACATAATGTACTTACGTGTATTTTACTGAAAATGTCTTGCAGTCGAGGCAGCTAAATTGAAGACGCTTGTTTTGGAACCTCGATCTCTTCTAAAGCCTCGTGCAATCTATTACGTCAAAGCAAAGAAACGTCACTCTGAAAGTGTGGCGTGACGTGTTAGTTCTAAATATTCATCGAGGGTAATTAGCGAGCGCAATTTTTGTTTCTATAATAACGTTCGTCTCGGTGACTTTGGCATCATTAGCAGTGGAAAAACAGGTCCCTGCCAGACTTGCTTGACATGACCTCATTTACATGATATACACACGTGTGATTTGAACGATTGCTATCTCACGGGTGTCTCTCTCACGTATGTAGGATAAATGACATTATCAAACCATGTTCTCAACAAAATGAAACAAGTTAGTTGTTTTGCTTTCTTGTTTAATGCATGCTTTGTATGAGTTTGTTTGTTTGTTTATAAATCTATTTTTTCTGTTGTTCCGTCTGTTTGTTTGTTTATAAATCTATTTTTTCTGTTGTTCCGTCTGTTTGAATTTGTTTCTGATTGTTTTTTGTTTGTTGGAGTGTTGATTCATTTGCCTTTAATGTGACTCTTGTTTCGATTCATTTGCAGAAAAAAAATGTTAAAAAGTGCATCTTCTTCTTCGTTCGCGGGCTGAAACTCCCACGTATTTACGTGTATGACCGTTTTTACCCCGCCATTTAGGCAGCCATACGCCGCTTTCGGAGGAAGCATGCTGGGTATTTTCGTGTTTCTATAACCCACCGAACTCTGACATGGATTACAGGATCTTTTCCGTGCGCACTTGGTCTTGTGCTTGCGTGTACACACGAAGGGGGATAAGCCACTAGCAGGTCTGCACATAAGTTGACCTGGGAGATCGGAAAAATCTCCACACTTAACCCATCAGGCGGCCGCGGCCGGGATTCGAACCCTCGACCTTCCGATTAAGAGGCCGACATCTTACCATCACGCCACTGCGCCCGTCTTAAAAAGTGCATGAATGAGAAGGTCACTCACACAGGAATGAGAAGGTCACTCACACAGGGATGAGAAGGTCACTCACACAGGAATGAGAAGGTCACTCACACAGGAATGAGAAGGTCACTCACACAGGAATGAGAAGGTCACTCACACAGGAATGAGAAGGTCACTCACACAGGAATGAGAAGGTCACTCACACAGGAATGAGAAGGTCACTCACACAGGAATGAGAAGGTCACTCACACAGGAATGAGAAGGTCACTCACACAGGA
>NC_090258.1:613392-615892 GCF_037325665.1 Littorina saxatilis | reverse complement strand
AATCACAACCAATCACAATCAATCACAATCAATCACAATCACAATCAATCACAACCGATTACAACCAATCACAATCAATTACAATCAATCACAATCAATCACAACCATTCACAATCAATCACAATCAATCACAATCACAATCAATCACAACCGATTACAACCAATCACAATCAATTACAATCAATCACAATCAATCACAACCAATCACAACCAATCACAATCAATCACAATCACAATCAATCACAACCGATTACAACCAATCACAATCAATTACATTCAATCACAATCAATCACATTCAATCACAATCAATCACAACCAATCACATTTTTGACAGCTTAGGGTGTCTGTCTGATGTTCCGTTCACTATATTTTCTGGAATTGGCCCCTTGCGACGTTTCCCTGTTTTTACATGTAAAGAAAAAGCTCCGAGGAACTCGTTACGAGAACCCGGATGCTGATGTTCGAGAGTTGAGGACTGTCCTACAGGGTCCCGACGAGTTCAAAAGGTATCTCTGCAGATGTCCGAGAGTTAGCGACTGTCCTACAGGGTAGGGACGTGTTTAAAGGTATTGCTGCTGATGTCCGAGAGTTAGTGAATGTCCTACAGGGTCCCGACGAGTTCAAAAGGTATCTCTGCAGATGTCCGAGAGTTAGCGACTGTCCTACAGGGTAGGGACGTGTTTAAAGGTATTGCTGCTGATGTCCGAGAGTTAGCGACTGTCCTACAGGGTAGCGACGTGTTTAAAGGTATTGCTGCTGATGTCCGAGAGTTAGCGACTGTCCTACAGGGTAGTGACGTGTTTAAAGGTATTGCTGATGTCCGAGAGTTAGCGACTGTCCTACAGGGTAGCGACGTGTTTCAAGGTATTGCTGCTGATGTCCGAGAGTTAGCGACTGTCCTACAGGGTAGCGACGAGTTTAAAGGTATTGCTGATGTCCGAGAGTTAGCGACTGTCCTACAGGGTAGGGACGTGTTTAAAGGTATTGCTGCTGATGTCCGAGAGTTAGTGAATGTCCTACAGGGTAGGGACGTGTTTAAAGGTATTGCTGCTGATGTCCGAGAGTTAGCGACTGTCCTACAGGGTAGCGACGTGTTTAAAGGTATCTCTGCAGATGTCCGAGAGTTAGCGACTGTCCTACAGGGTAGGGACGTGTTTCAAGGTATTGCTGCTGATGTCCGAGAGTTAGCGACTGTCCTACAGGGTAGCGACGTGTTTAAAGGTTTGTGTGCAGAGTTTCACAGTGCATTGCAGCTCTTGAAGGATCATTGGAAAAAATGGCGTGATCAAATTAACGATGAGCTGTGCGATAATATTCTCCTAGATCCTTAGACAATCAGACTAAACCACAGACAACCAAAAATCTATGAACAAATTGAGAGTTTTGAGGATGAAAGTCGCTTTATAATGTCAATGCTTGTATTCTCCCAGGCGCCAGGAGACTGGTTCCACACAACTCTCACTAATTCTGTTGCACATGGCGTATGCATTTAGAGCTGTTAACCCGTGATTTGTATACATGTAAAAACATTTTACAACTTATGTCGAACCTAAAATCGCGATTTGTAAAAATGTAAACATATAAAAATGTAAAAAATCGCATTCCACAAAGTAATACATGCCTTTTATTATTATTAATATTTGTTGTTTAGAGCCTCTATGCTGGATAGTGGGGGGGGGGGGGGGGGGGGTTAAATATTACGATTTTTTAGCATAACAAAGAAAGAAAAAAAAATCTCATAGATCCCTTGACTTTGGGGTAGCGCGACCCAGTTGCTGCTAGCTTTCCAGTGGGAGGAAGCGACCCGAATTTCCCAGCGATGGGAGCACCGGCACGGTGGCCTAATGGTAAGGCGTCCGCCCCGTGATCGGGAGGTCGTGGGTTCGAACCCCGGCCGGGTCATACCTAAGACTTTAAAATTGGCAATCTAGTGGCTGCTCCGCCTGGCGTCTGGCATTATGGGGTTAGTGCTAGGACTGGTTGGTCCGGTGTCAGAATAATGTGACTGGGTGAGACATGAAGCCTGTGCTGCGACTTCTGTCTTGTGTGTGGCGCACGTTATATGTCAAAGCAGCACCGCCCTGATATGGCCCTTCGTGGTCGGCTGGGCGTTAAGCAAACAAACAAACAAACAAACAAACAGCGATGGGACAATAAAGTAATGAAACAAAATAAAAAATCTAATAGATCCCTTGACTTTGGGGATGACAAAAATATATCGGGCGCATTTACGTGATTTGTAAAACATTTTACAAATCACGGGTTAACAAGAGCGCTTACATCACTTTGTCTCTCAGATCAACACCGAGACAACCACAGGAATAGAGACTTAGGGGGAAAGGAAGATAAAATGCGACTCAAAAACAAAATCAGCTCCACTTTTGTTCCAGCCTCCTTGTCGCTAAAGACTCTAAAACAAATTGCTGCCATTCTGTGCCCAAGTTGAAGTGGAGGAAGGGAGACCACTCCCGCGTCTTTTCGTACCGGCACTGACTGACT
>NC_090258.1:593392-608392 GCF_037325665.1 Littorina saxatilis | reverse complement strand
AGTGCACCACCCTGCACATTAGTGTCCTGTTCTTTAATACTTGACTACACATTTGGGTAGAAATATGAGAGTATTGGTAACCTCTCGAAAGGGACGCATCGCTTTCCTGGTTACTTAATTCACTGTGAAATAGAGAGAAGGATATTGGGTAGTTTGGGGAGAAATTGTGCAAAATGGCCTCTTATATGTGTCTTCATTCGCAGCAGAACCTGGGAGTGAGTGGGGAAGCTGGAGGGGGCAGGGGGGGGGGGGGGGCACTGTTGCGATGATAATTTGCAGTAGAACACTAGCACAGGTGAAGGGGAGTTTGGATCAAGATGATGTGTAAGCGAACAAACATTCTCAGCAAACGCATCATCGAATCTCTGGCGTTGTACAATCACCATAGAACAGTTCGAACTGTATAGGGAAGCTCGGGACGAGATAAGACCCACGTTTCATAGCCTTCGCAGGCACCCGATCGACGTCCCTGGTGTGTCAATTTGCTGTGGAGCAGTTTGAAGGAGAGGCAGGGGAGCTAAGGTTGAGGTTCGTGTGAAACATATCTCCTCCTTCAATCGGCCAAGTCGCCTTGTGAGGGATGTGTCCACCAGTGAAGTGAAAGAAATAGGGAAAGGACTTCTTGCTGTGACAAGACGAGTCGGTCTTTTTCAACCGTCTGGGGCGTCAAAGAAAGACAAGAAGAAAGATAACGGACTCGGACTTGGAGGAGAGGGGGGGGGGGGGGGGGGCAAGACGGAGAGGGGAAGAGAAGACACTGTTGCGATGAGTCACGCTTTACTTAACGACGAAAAGCAGCATGAGAAGTGTCCTTTTCGTCTTGCAAATAATTGACGAAAAGCAAGACGAAGGAGCAAAGATGTACACGGACACGACATCAGACACACGGACAGGTAAATAGATACATCGATAGATACATAGATACATAAAAACATCGATAAATAAATACATACAAAGCTAACATAATTCTGTATTCCCGCAGATATTGGTATAGAACCAATGTAAGCAGACACAATTACGGAGCAAAAGCTATCCGTTTTGCACTCAGGTTGGAAAATCGCAATAAATAGACGGACACATAAAAAGATGCATAGATACATAGACCTGCATACACATGAATGCACGCAAAGATAGATAACAAATAATGGTGTGACTAACGGACACAGAAGGATCGAACCAAAAGACACGGGGGCGATGCCGACGACTCCTCGTACCAACCTGATAGATAACAAATAATGGTGTGACTAACGGACACAGAAGGATCGAACCAAAAGACACGGGGGCGATGCCGACGACTCCTCGTACCAACCTGATAGATAACAAATAATGGTGTGACTAACGGACACAGAAGGATCGAACCAAAAGACACGGGGGCGATGCCGACGACTTCTCGTACCAACCTGATAGATAACAAATAATGGTGTGACTAACGGACACAGAAGGATCGAACCAAAAGACACGGGGGCGATGCCGACGACTTCTCGTACCAACCTGATAGATAACAAATAATGGTGTGACTAACGGACACAGAAGGATCGAACCAAAAGACACGGGGGCGATGCCGACGACTCCTCGTACCAACCTGATAGATAACAAATAATGGTGTGACTAACGGACACAGAAGGATCAAACCAAAAGACACGGGGGCGATGCCGACGACTCCTCGTACCAACCTGATAGATAACAAATAATGGTGTGACTAACGGACACAGAAGGATCGAACCAAAAGACACGGGGGCGATGCCGACGACTCCTCGTACCAACCTGATAGATAACAAATAATGGTGTGACTAACGGACACAGAAGGATCGAACCAAAAGACACGGGGGCGATGCCGACGACTCCTCGTACCAACCTGATAGATAACAAATAATGGTGTGACTAACGGACACAGAAGGATCGAACCAAAAGACACGGGGGCGATGCCGACGACTCCTCGTACCAACCTGATAGATAACAAATAATGGTGTGACTAACGGACACAGAAGGATCGAACCAAAAGACACGGGGGCGATGCCGACGACTTCTCGTACCAACCTGATAGATAACAAATAATGGTGTGACTAACGGACACAGAAGGATCGAACCAAAAGACACGGGGGCGATGCCGACGACTCCTCGTACCAACCTGATAGATAACAAATAATGGTGTGACTAACGGACACAGAAGGATCGAACCAAAAGACACGGGGGCGATGCCGACGACTCCTCGTACCAACCTGATAGATAACAAATAATGGTGTGACTAACGGACACAGAAGGATCGAACCAAAAGACACGGGGGCGATGCCGACGACTTCTCGTACCAACCTGATAGATAACAAATAATGGTGTGACTAACGGACACAGAAGGATCGAACCAAAAGACACGGGGGCGATGCCGACGACTCCTCGTACCAACCTGATAGATAACAAATAATGGTGTGACTAACGGACACAGAAGGATCGAACCAAAAGACACGGGGGCGATGCCGACGACTTCTCGTACCAACCTGATAGATAACAAATAATGGTGTGACTAACGGACACAGAAGGATCGAACCAAAAGACACGGGGGCGATGCCGACGACTTCTCGTACCAACCTGATAGATAACAAATAATGGTGTGACTAACGGACACAGAAGGATCGAACCAAAAGACACGGGGGCGATGCCGACGACTTCTCGTACCAACCTGATAGATAACAAATAATGGTGTGACTAACGGACACAGAAGGATCGAACCAAAAGACACGGGGGCGATGCCGACGACTTCTCGTACCAACCTGATAGATAACAAATAATGGTGTGACTAACGGACACAGAAGGATCGAACCAAAAGACACGGGGGCGATGCCGACGACTTCTCGTACCAACCTGATAGATAACAAATAATGGTGTGACTAACGGACACAGAAGGATCGAACCAAAAGACACGGGGGCGATGCCGACGACTCCTCGTACCAACCTGATAGATAAACAAATAATGGTGTGACTAACGGACACAGAAGGATCGAACCAAAAGACACGGGGGCGATGCCGACGACTCCTCGTACCAACCTGATAGATAACAAATAATGGTGTGACTAACGGACACAGAAGGATCGAACCAAAAGACACGGGGGCGATGCCGACGACTCCTCGTACCAACCTGATAGATAACAAATAATGGTGTGACTAACGGACACAGAAGGATCGAACAAAAAGACACGGGGGCGATGCCGACGACTTCTCGTACCAACCTGATAGATAACAAATAATGGTGTGACTAACGGACACAGAAGGATCGAACCAAAAGACACGGGGGCGATGCCGACGACTTCTCGTACCAACCTGATAGATAACAAATAATGGTGTGACTAACGGACACAGAAGGATCGAACCAAAAGACACGGGGGCGATGCCGACGACTTCTCGTACCAACCTGATAGATAACAAATAATGGTGTGACTAACGGACACAGAAGGATCGAACCAAAAGACACGGGGGCGATGCCGACGACTTCTCGTACCAACCTGATAGATAAACAAATAATGGTGTGACTAACGGACACAGAAGGATCAAACCAAAAGACACGGGGGCGATGCCGACGACTCCTCGTACCAACCTGATAGATAACAAATAATGGTGTGACTAACGGACACAGAAGGATCGAACCAAAAGACACGGGGGCGATGCCGACGACTCCTCGTACCAACCTGATAGATAAACAAATAATGGTGTGACTAACGGACACAGAAGGATCGAACCAAAAGACACGGGGGCGATGCCGACGACTCCTCGTACCAACCTGATAGATAACAAATAATGGTGTGACTAACGGACACAGAAGGATCGAACCAAAAGACACGGGGGCGATGCCGACGACTCCTCGTACCAACCTGATAGATAACAAATAATGGTGTGACTAACGGACACAGAAGGATCGAACCAAAAGACACGGGGGCGATGCCGACGACTCCTCGTACCAACCTGATAGATAACAAATAATGGTGTGACTAACGGACACAGAAGGATCGAACCAAAAGACACGGGGGCGATGCCGACGACTCCTCGTACCAACCTGATAGATAACAAACAATGGTGTGAAAAAAAGGACAGAGACAGAGATGACCACAAGACACGATGCCGACAACCCCTCTCGCCAAACGCTTCTCCGCTTTACGGCGTCGCCTGCCTTACAGTATCCTTGGCACAAAGGGTCAACAATAAAAAAAATAAGGCCTTAAAAAAATAAGGCCTTATTTTTGAAAATATGCCCATATTTTTGAAAATAAGCCCTTATTTCTAAAATAAGGCCTTATTTTCTATATAAATTTAAATATTCACAGCCATAAGGAAATAAGGGCATAATGAAATAAGGCCTTATGTCTGTTAAGACCTGACTGAAATAAGGCCTTATTTCTGTTATGATCTTAAAGAAATAAGCCCTTAAAAAAATAAACCCTTAAAAAAATATGCCCTTATTTTTCTGCGCATCGCTACTGCGCATCCGGACATTCGAAAGCGATCAAGATGTTACACTGATACAAATCAAACAGTCATTTCATGTAAACAATGCTTACCTTGAGCGCACCCACACCTCATCGGAAACCCCATTTCCCTCGCAATTTCCAATTTCAGCACAAATTCTTCTCAAAAGTTCATCACGATCACTGAACCCATTTGCCATGTTTGTAATGAGATCTCTACGCATGTGCGGCGCAGCCGA
Organism: Littorina saxatilis; assembly: GCF_037325665.1. Taxonomy (NCBI): domain Eukaryota; kingdom Metazoa; phylum Mollusca; class Gastropoda; order Littorinimorpha; family Littorinidae; genus Littorina; species Littorina saxatilis. Next base: position 603,702 of record NC_090258.1, on the reverse strand, counting down.
CTTCTATTCAGCTACATGATAGGTAAAAAAAAATAAGGCCTTATTTTTTTAAGCCCTTATTTTTTTATGCCCTTATTTTTGCATGCCCTTATTTTTATTAAGGCCTTACAGAAATAAGGCCTTATTTCTCATAAGGCCTTATTTTCAAATAAGGGCTTATTTTTTATGCCCATATTTTTTAAGGGCTTACAGAGAAATAAGGGCTTATTTTTAAAAATATGGGCATAGTTTCAAAAATATGGGCATATTTTCAAAAATAAGGCCTTGTTTTTTTAAGGGCTTATTTTTATGGATTTGTGACCCTGTGTGCCAAGGATATTACAGTAGGGGCGATGGGAGCAAGCAGGGTGCTCACTGTATCTCTCTCACCTATCTCTCTCACCTATCTCTCTCACCTATCTCTCTCACCTATCTCTCTCACCTATCTCTCTCACCTATCTCTCTCACCTATCTCTCTCACCTATCTCTCTCACCTATCTCTCTCACCTATCAGCTAAATCGTCCTCCTGGCGTCAGACCAGCGTGTGGAACAGGTGTAGGGGGGGGGGGGGGGCGCAAGGTGACAGACCCGCTGGCGTTCGGTCAGCCGCCAGAGCAAAGATCAAAAGTTTGTAAGTGAGAAGAAGGTTGTAGAGGCAGAGACAGTAACAGTGTAATCTTGCTGAGTTGGGTCAAGCGATCAGAGAAACGATCAGAGCTGGGGAGTGAGTGAGAAGAAGGTTGTAGAGGCAGAGACAGTAACAGTGTAATCTTGCTGAGTTGGGTCAAGCGATCAGAGAAACGATCAGAGCTGGGGAGTGAGTGAGAAGAAGGTTGTAGAGGCAGAGACAGTAACAGTGTAATCTTGCTGAGTTGGGTCAAGCGATCAGAGAAACGATCAGAGCTGGGGAGTGAGAAGAAGGTTGTAGAGGCAGAGACAGTAACAGTGTAATCTTGCTGAGTTTGGTCAAGCGATCCCCAGGTAAACTCCGTGTTACAGTATGTTGTCCCTTCCTTTTGGATGTAAGCAGCGGGTATAGAGGTAACAGTCTGAGAGTTACATTTTATCAATTAAAATAAAATTTCAGATCTTGCAATCCAAAAACAGATGTGTACTATTTTACGTCTATAAAATGTAACATTTTAATTTGTCAATAATTAAACGTTCCAATAACCTATAATTCTTGTCTTTTTGTGTGTCAGACCTTGTTTTGCCTTGCTCGACTGTTGGACACTTTTTGTGTGTCAGACCTTGTTTTGCCTTGCTCGACTGTTGGACACTTTTTGTGTGTCACATCTTGTTTTGCCTTGCTCGACTGTTGGACACTTTTTGTGTGTCACATCTTGTTTTGCCTTGCTCGACTGTTGGACACTTTGTGTGTGTCACATCTTGTTTTGCCTTGCTCGACTGTTGGACACTTTTTGTGTGTCAGACCTTGTTTTGCCTTGCTCGACTGTTGGACACTTTTTGTGTGTCAGACCTTGTTTTGCCTTGCTCGACTGTTGGACACTTTTTGTGTGTCAGATCTTGTTTTGCCTTGCTCGACTGTTGGACACTTTTTGTGTGTCAGACCTTGTTTTGCCTTGCTCGACTGTTGGACACTTTTTGTGTGTCACATCTTGTTTTGCCTTGCTCGACTGTTGGACACTTTTTGTGTGTCACATCTTGTTTTGCCTTGCTCGACTGTTGGACACTTTGTGTGTGTCACATCTTGTTTTGCCTTGCTCGACTGTTGGACACTTTTTGTGTGTCAGACCTTGTTTTGCCTTGCTCGACTGTTGGACACTTTTTGTGTGTCAGATCTTGTTTTGCCTTGCTCGACTGTTGGACACTTTTTGTGTGTCAGACCTTGTTTTGCCTTGCTCGACTGTTGGACACTTTTTGTGTGTCAGACCTTGTTTTGCCTTGCTCGACTGTTGGACACTTGTTTTGCCTTGCTCGACTGTTGGACACTTTTTGTGTGTCAGATCTTGTTTTGCCTTGCTCGACTGTTGGACACTTGTTTTGCCTTGCTCGACTGTTGGACACTTGTTTTGCCTTGCTCGACTGTTGGACACTTTTTTTCTTAGTTGTTTCCTTGTTTCCATGCGTCAGCAATAGTCACTGATCAACTATTAAACCTTGAGTTTATTTTTTTGCCTCCTCACTGTCATTTTTTCTGTTGAAAGAAACGTGCACAATACCCTAACCCTAACTAACCCTAACTAACCCTAACTAACCCTAACTAACCCTAACTAACCCTAACTAACCCTAACTAACCCTAACTAACCCTAACTAACCCTAACTAACCCTAACTAACCCTAACTAACCCTAACTAACCCTAACTAACCCTAACTAACCCTAACAATATTCATTGACTCATTTGTCTTTGAAAATACTTATCTTTTGTAAATTTAAGAAACATGATTAAAACAAATAATAAAAAAAAGTATTAAAACATTTTTGTATGACCGTCCTGAAGAAGTTAGCGACAGGCTGCCAACACTGTGATGAAGAATTTACCAAAACTGGTTTCTGTCGATTTTATCTTTTGTAAGTATATAATTATCAATGCAATGCCGATCAAAAGCAGCCGTCCAGAACAAGGTGTGGCCGAAGGGAGGGGATAGCAGGGCGAGGTGACAGACGGTGGGGCGAGGGGTCAGGGGTCAGTGGCGAGAGGTCAGTGGTCAGAGAAGAGATCAAAGCTAAGAAGTGCTAAGGAGTTTGTATAGAGGTAGATGCTGTAAAGTGGTCATCTTGATGCAACGGGTCCAGCGATCCGATGGTTCCCCCTTGTTATGACAGGTTATCGCCTACCTGTGACGACGGTCCCATGGGACGGGCTGCACGTGTCGAGACTGCTGTAGTCTAAGCTACCACACATCTTCTCCCTCTACTGTTTGTGTTTGTCTGTTTGCGGCCTGTTCTGGCCCAGTCATCTACATGCCGTACTAAAAAATCCAAAAACAATCTACCTGCTTCTACCTTTTATTGTGATACGCCTTACATTTTAATAGTGCGTTTTTTGGTTTAAAGAGTAGGCCGAGAATCAAACGGAGAATAAGATGGATGCTGAATCAGGCTCGCATGACCCTCTGGGCTCTCGAGACAAAAAACAACAAACCAACAAGCTAACACACTATCAAAGTGCAAGTCTCAAAATCGAATATGTCATTTTTTTCTGAAGAGGTTGAAAATACTACACACAAGATTTGCTTCTTCGTGTATTCACAGCTGATGTCATAACATCATACGACCAATTCAACCAAACGTAATGTCATTTAGAATGCTGAGACTTTTTCTTATCGCTTCATTTGTTCAATTAGAGGAACACAACTGGCAAATGGAAACCTTATTTCTGATGTACTTTTCCTCTTCATTTCCATACTTCCACTGTAGAAACACTCGTGTTGTATTTACTTAGATTATTCTCTGTAGAAACACTCGTGTTGTATTTACTTAGATTATTCTCTGTAGAAACACTCGTGTTGTATTTACTTAGATTATTCTCTGTAGAAACACTCGTGTTGTATTTACTTAGATTATTCTCTGTAGAAACACTCGTGTTGTATTTACTTAGATTATTCTCTGTAGAAACACTCGTGTTGTATTTACTTAGATTATTCTCTGTAGAAACACTCGTGTTGTATTTACTTAGATTATTCTCTGTAGAAACACTCGTGTTGTATTTACTTAGATTATTCTCTGTAGAAACACTCGTGTTGTATTTACTTAGATTATTCTCTGTAGAAACACTCGTGTTGTATTTACTTAGATGATTCTCTGTAGAAACACTCGTGTTGTATTTACTTAGATTATTCTCTGTAGAAACACTCGTGTTGTATTTACTTAGATTATTCTCTGTAGAAACACTCGTGTTGTATTTACTTAGATGATTCTCTGTAGAAACACTCGTGTTGTATTTACTTAGATTATTCTCTGTAGAAACACTCGTGTTGTATTTACTTAGATGATTCTCTGTAGAAACACTCGTGTTGTATTTACTTAGATTATTCTCTGTAGAAACACTCGTGTTGTATTTACTTAGATGATTCTCTGTAGAAACACTCGTGTTGTATTTACTTAGATTATTCTCTGTAGAAACACTCGTGTTGTATTTACTTAGATTATTCTCTGTAGAAACACTCGTGTTGTATTTACTTAGATTATTCTCATAAAACGCGCGTGTTGTATTTACTTAGATTATTCTCTGTAGAAACACTCGTGTTGTATTTACTTAGATGATTCTCTGTAGAAACACTCGTGTTGTATTTACTTAGATTATTCTCTGTAGAAACACTCGTGTTGTATTTACTTAGATGATTCTCTGTAGAAACACTCGTGTTGTATTTACTTAGATTATTCTCATAAAACACTCGTGTTGTATTTACTTAGATTATTCTCTGTAGAAACACTCGTGTTGTATTTACTTAGATTATTCTCATAAAACGCGCGTGTTGTATTTACTTAGATTATTCTCTGTAGAAACACTCGTGTTGTATTTACTTAGATTATTCTCTGTAGAAACACTCGTGTTGTATTTACTTAGATTATTCTCTGTAGAAACACTCGTGTTGTATTTACTTAGATGATTCTCTGTAGAAACACTCGTGTTGTATTTACTTAGATGATTCTCTGTAGAAACACTCGTGTTGTATTTACTTAGATTATTCTCTGTAGAAACACTCGTGTTGTATTTACTTAGATTATTCTCTGTAGAAACACTCGTGTTGTATTTACTTAGATTATTCTCTGTAGAAACACTCGTGTTGTATTTACTTAGATGATTCTCTGTAGAAACACTCGTGTTGTATTTACTTAGATGATTCTCTGTAGAAACACTCGTGTTGTATTTACTTAGATTATTCTCTGTAGAAACACTCGTGTTGTATTTACTTAGATTATTCTCTGTAGAAACACTCGTGTTGTATTTACTTAGATGATTCTCTGTAGAAACACTCGTGTTGTATTTACTTAGATGATTCTCTGTAGAAACACTCGTGTTGTATTTACTTAGATTATTCTCTGTAGAAACACTCGTGTTGTATTTACTTAGATTATTCTCATAAAACGCGCGTGTCATACAGTGGATCCCCTGTGTAACAGCCTCTAATTGAACTTCCACCCTTCTCTCACCTTGCTTCTCTCACCTTGCTTCTCTCACCTTGCTTCTCTCACCTTGCTTCTCTCACCTTGCTTCTCTCACCTTGCTTCTCTCACCTTGCTTCTCTCACCTTGCTTCTCTCACCTTGCTTCTCTCACCTTGCTTCTCTCACCTTGCTTCTCTCACCTTGCTTTTTTCACATTTTCTGTTTATAACCTCTGGAAATGTACCTCCATTCTAAGACTCACTCCATTCTAAGACTCTCTCCTTGTTAAGACTCACTCCATTCTAAGACTCACTCCATTCTAAGACTCACTCCATTCTAAGACTCACTCCATTCTAAGACTCACTCCATTCTAAGACTCACTCCATTCTAAGACTCACTTCATTCTAAGACTCACTCCATTCTAAGACTCACTCCATTCCATTCTAAGACTCACTCCATTCTAAGACTCACTCCTTTTTAAGACCTGATTTTCTCAAATTTTGTGAAGTCTTAAGAGAGGGTTTCACTGTATTTTACCTGGCATGTCAATCGGACCAAGCGTCCAGAAAAAGCGTTGCCGGTCACAGACATGTGGGGGCAGGGGGGGGGGGGAGACTGTGTGGCGAGCGCTCCCTGGTCAGACAGGAGATCAAAGATGCTAAGTGCGAAGAAGGTCGTAAAGTGAAATGACCGCGAGATTGTGGCGCGAGATTGTGGCGCGAGCGGGTTCGGTAAAGAGATGCGATTGTGACGCAAGTGATTTTTTATACCAGCGGTTTGTACCACTGACTGACTAGTCGAGCTTTACGTCCTCTATGAACCAAATATGTCTTTCTTTCTCTGTCTGTCTCTCTGTTTATCTCACTGTCTCTCTGTCTGTCTCTCTGTTTATCTCACTGTCTCTCTGTCTGTCTCTCTGTTTATCTCACTGTCTCTGTGTCTGTCTCTCTGTTTATCTCACTGTCTCTGTCTGTCTCTCTGTTTATCTCACTGTCTCTCTGTCTGTCTCTCTGTTTATCTCACTGTCTCTCTGTCTGTCTCTCTGTTTATCTCACTGTCTCTCTGTCTGTCTCTCTGTTTATCTCACTGTCTCTCTGTCTGTCTCTCTGTTTATCTCACTGTCTCTCTGTCTGTCTCTCTGTTTATCTCACTGTCTCTCTGTCTGTCTCTCTGTTTATCTCACTGTCTCTGTCTGTCTCTCTGTTTATCTCACTGTCTCTCTGTCTGTCTCTCTGTTTATCTCACTGTCTCTGTCTGTCTCTCTGTTTATCTCACTGTCTCTCTGTCTGTCTGTCTGTTTATCTCACTGTCTCTGTCTGTCTCTCTGTTTATCAAGCAACACGCAGTCAATCACTACCTCTTTGCAGACGACACACAACTCCAACAAGCATGCAAGCCTACAGAAATCCAAGCGGTGACGCACACTCTCCAAAACTGCACTTCAGATATTAAATCATGGATGACAAACAATATGCTCAAGTTAAATGATGACAAGACTGAATTTCTTCTTTTCTCTGGAGCTTCCTGTTCGACCACTTCCCTTCCAGCCTCCATCACAGTAGGTTCTAGTGACATTTCTCTCTCTGATAGTGCTAGGAATCTTGGGTTCATCATGGACTCCCACCTCTCAATGAAACAACACATCAAAAAAGTCTGTCAGACATGTTACTTTGAGATCAGAAGAATAGGTTCCATAAGAAAATTTCTCACTGTTGATGCCACTAAAACTCTCGTTACATCCTGCATTCTGTCCAGATTAGATTACTGCAACTCCCTTCTCATAGGCTGCCCTGACTCCACTCTCAAACCCTTGCAAAAAGTACAACACTCTGCTGCACGTCTCATTTTCAGAGCACAGCATCGACAACCCTGCACTCCTCTCATGAAAGAACTTCACTGGCTTCCTGTATCTGAACGTATTAGGTATAAAGCTGCCTGCTTCTGCTACAATATCATCTCTGAATCGGCACCTGCCTATCTTTCTGAACTGGTCTCTCTCTACACTCCCTCTCGCACCCTTCGTTCTTCTGATGATGCTCGACTTCTCTGTCAAGGTCGCTTTAAACGCAAGGCTCATGGCTTCCGCACGTTTTCGTATTATGGACCTCAGTTATGGAATTCACTCCCCTTTCAATTACGTCACTCTCCATCCATTTCATCTTTTAAGTCCAATTTGAAAACTCACTTGTTCCAACAACACTACGGATAGTTCCTTAGTATAGAGTCTGGGGATGTGAGATGTGCATGATGTGTTGTTTGAATCTGACAGTGATTGTATGATTTTTGTATACATGTATTGTTGTTCCGCGCTTTGAACTTTTGATAAGGCGCTTTATAAATGCCCGTTATTATTATTATTATTATTATTATCTCACTGTCTCTGTCTGTCTCTCTGTTTATCTCACTGTCTCTCTGTCTGTCTCTCTGTTTATCTCACTGTCTCTGTCTGTCTCTCTGTTTATCTCACTGTCTCTCTGTCTGTCTGTCTGTTTATCTCACTGTCTCTGTCTGTCTGTCTGTTTATCTCACTGTCTCTGTCTGTCTCTCTGTTTATCTCACTGTCTCTGTCTGTCTCTCTGTTTATCTCACTGTCTCTCTGTCTGTCTCTCTGTTTATCTCACTGTCTCTCTGTCTGTCTCTCTGTTTATCTCACTGTCTCTGTCTGTCTCTCTGTTTATCTCACTGTCTCTCTGTCTGTCTCTCTGTTTATCTCACTGTCTCTGTCTGTCTCTCTGTTTATCTCACTGTCTCTGTCTGTCTCTCTGTTTATCTCATTGTCTCTCTGTCTGTCTCTCTGTTTATCTCACTGTCTCTCTGTCTGTCTCTCTGTTTATCTCACTGTCTCTGTCTGTCTCTCTGTTTATCTCACTGTCTCTCTGTCTGTCTCTCTGTTTATCTCACTGTCTCTGTCTGTCTGTCTCTCTGTTTATCTCACTGTCTCTGTCTGTCTCTCTGTTTATCTCACTGTCTCTGTCTGTCTCTCTGTTTATCTCACTGTCTCTGTCTGTCTGTCTCTCTGTTTATCTCACTGTCTCTCTGTCTGTCTCTCTGTTTATCTCACTGTCTCTGTCTGTCTCTCTGTTTATCTCACTGTCTCTCTGTCTGTCTCTGTCTGTCTCTCTGTTTATCTCACTGTCTCTGTCTGTCTCCCTGTTTATCTCACTGTCTCTGTCTGTCTCTCTGTTTATCTCACTGTCTCTCTGTCTGTCTCTCTGTTTATCTCACTGTCTCTCTGTCTGTCTCTCTGTTTATCTCACTGTCTCTGTCTGTCTCTCTGTTTATCTCACTGTCTCTGTCTGTCTCTCTGTTTATCTCACTGTCTCTGTCTGTCTCCCTGTTTATCTCACTGTCTCTGTCTGTCTCTCTGTTTATCTCACTGTCTCTGTCTGTCTCTCTGTTTATCTCACTGTCTCTCTGTCTGTCTCTCTGTTTATCTCACTGTCTCTGTGTCTGTCTCTCTGTTTATCTCACTGTCTCTCTGTCTGTCTCTCTGTTTATCTCACTGTCTCTCTGTCTGTCTGTCTGTTTATCTCACTGTCTCTGTCTGTCTCTCTGTTTATCTCACTGTCTCTCTGTCTGTCTCTCTGTTTATCTCACTGTCTCTCTGTCTGTCTCTCTGTTTATCTCACTGTCTCTGTCTGTCTCTCTGTTTATCTCACTGTCTCTGTGTCTGTCTCTCTGTTTATCTCACTGTCTCTCTGTCTGTCTCTCTGTTTATCTCACTGTCTCTCTGTCTGTCTGTCTGTTTATCTCACTGTCTCTGTCTGTCTCTCTGTTTATCTCACTGTCTCTGTCTGTCTCTCTGTTTATCTCACTGTCTGTCTGTCTCTCTGTTTATCTCACTGTCTCTGTCTGTCTGTCTGTTTATCTCACTGTCTCTCTGTCTGTCTCTCTGTTTATCTCACTGTCTCTGTCTGTCTCTCTGTTTATCTCACTGTCTCTGTCTGTCTCTCTGTTTATCGCACTGTCTCTGTCTGTCTGTCTGTTTATCTCACTGTCTCTGTCTGTCTCTCTGTTTATCTCACTGTCTCTCTGTCTGTCTGCCTGCCTCTGTCTCTGTCTGTCTCCCTGTCTCTGTGCTACGAATCCTGGGACAGTAGGGGCGACCACCCCCAACCAGGCGCGTTCACAGGTGGCGGATAGTGAGATGGCCTTCAGATATGGAGGTTAGCTGCGAAATAAGCCAGGCTTGCCAGGACGAATAAGCAGTCGCGGACCAACTGGCGGTGCTTCCAACAGGATGGGGCGGGATAACAGGTGGCACTGTTACACTCAAGAAATACCCCAGGTCTCCAATGACGGGAGCATCATGCGATCAAGAGCCGCATCTTAAGTTCTAGCCCTGGGGAAGGTCACCTCAGATAAACAAACCAGCCAGCTATGGCCAAATAGCCGAGTAGACTGGACTCGACAGCCCTGTAAAGCCACCAGTCTAGGAGAAGGACCACTCCGATATAAAAACACGCTGAAGCCGGATGAGCTGGGCCATGTATGGCGCATAACGACAGCTCAACGCATCAACGCTCATATGACAGACGACAACGGAAATGTGCTACGAATGGGTTTTTTAAACTTACTTATGATGTACTTTCTGTCTTTGTCTGTCTGTCTGCCTGTTTCTCTTCTTTGGGAGAGGCAGAGGTAGTGTGTGTGTGTGTGTGTGTGTGTGTGTGTGTGTGTGTGTTTCTTTCTTTCGTGCTTTTTGAGGGATTCAAAATTGGGAGGTCAGACAAACCCGGTTATTGATCAAAGGATGACAGATCCATACATGACGCAATTCAAATACTGTAAATATGTATTAAGTTTATTAAGGAAAAAGGAACCCGCTACGAACGTCCGCTGTCCTTGCAATGGTGTACATGTACTTCCGCAATACATGCACAGCACATTGTACACTTTGGTTGAAACGTCATTAGCTTATTCATTTATGTATTCAATAATTATTCATTTATTCATATATTTTGTTTTCATTTTACTTTATTCGATTTTATTATTTTACTACCGGGTGTTGGCAAAGCCCTCAAAGAAAAACTCCAAATCAAACATTTGGGGGAAATGAGAATGACAGGAAATGCTGGCTGGTATGATAAGAGTTACCTCCCTTCCATGGGTAACAAAGCATGACTTACCTCCCTTGCACTATTATAGTCTGTATTCATTAATGAGGAGGGTCATTATCGGAGGAAGGAAACAATGAATTAAGAAACTAAAACCCAGGTGCACATCTGCGGATCCTAGGGAGTGTGCATGCACACTAT
>NC_090258.1:583392-590892 GCF_037325665.1 Littorina saxatilis | reverse complement strand
GTCTGTCGGTCTGTGTGTGTGTGTGTGTCTGTGTCTGTGTCTGTCGGTCTGTGTCTGTCGGTCTGTGTCTGTGTCTGTGGGTCTGTGTCTGTGTCTGTCGGTCTGTGTCTGTCGGTCTGTGTCTGTGTCGGTCTGCCTCTGTGTCTGTCGGTCTGTGTCTGTGTCTGTCGGTCTGTGTCTGTCGGTCTGTGTTTGTCGGTCTGTGTCTGTCGGTCTGTGCCTCTCTGTCTGTCGGTCTGTGCCTCTCTGTCTGTCGGTCTGTGCCTCTCTGTCTGTCGGTCTGTGTCTGTGTCTGTGTCTGTGTCTGTGTCTGTCGGTCTGTGTCTGTGTCTGTCGGTCTGTGTCTGTGTCTGTCGGTCTGTGTCTGTGTCTGTCGGTCTGTGTCTGTGTCTGTGTCTGTCGGTCTGTGTCTGTGTCTGTGTCTGTCGGTCAGTGTCTGTGTCTGTGTCTGTGTCTGTCGATCTGTGTCTGTGTCTGTGTCTGTTGGTCTGTGTCTGTGTCTGTGGGTCTGTGTATGTGTCTGTGTCTGTCGGTCTGTGTCTGTGTATGTGTCTGTGTTTGTCGGTCTGTGTATGTGTCTGTGTCTGTCGGTCTGTCTGTGTCCCTTACATTCTGTAATGAATCAGCCAATCATCATCCACCATCTACAAACTCTTATCATGAAAGTTTGCATGTTGCTTTCAATGACAACTAACCTGTCTCAACGATCGAACAGTCTGCTTTTTGCTGTCTGACGCAGGTGAAGAAATAGATTTGCAGATTGACACGGTACAGTGATTTCAGTTCCTTCCACTCCACGCTTGGAAGACTCCACCGTGCACCATGCTTCATAAACTCCTTGTTCAATGATGTTGTTGTCTAAAGTTTTACAATTATCGTTTTCTTTTTCTTTTTTTACCTGCTTGGAGAGGACTAGGAAACACCCTAACACGACACACAATCATGTTGCTTTCCGTTGCGCGGTGAGTTTGTTTCCCTGGTGATACGTGCCTCATGTTTCATGTTACAAGCGTCTGCCTTTTCAAGTGGAAAATACAAAAAAGCCCTTGAAATGTTGTTGTCTCTGCTGGCGATTAGCTTTTGTTTTCCTGTAGTTGCAGAGTTGCTGGTGCAACTGTTCCCGTCTTCCTGTGACCTTTCTGTCGTTTATTCTAATAAACAAAAATATTGAAACAAATTCAGCCAAACCAAAAGACACAAACAGTTTAAACGTGGTCGGTCGATAACATGGATTGTTGTGAACTTGAGAGAGTTGAAACATTGATATACATTGCAACTTGCTTGCTTTGTGATGAAGAGAGATTTTGGTGCATACATTCATTATGCGCTAAAAATTAAATAAGTGTGTATGTGTGTGTGTGTGTGTGTGTGGGGGGGGGGGTGGTGAAGACGACAGACAAAACTCTCGAGATATTCTTTTCTGGGTTGTTTGCGATTATACTTTTTCTGCAGTTACGGAGTTAATAGTAATTACAATTCTACCGTTCATCCCCACAAAAAAATGTAAAACAAATTCAGTTCAGCTGCAAGAAGAAGTAAGGAATATTTAAGTTAATTACGCAAAATGATCTTATCTTAAACAATTCATCCTTATGATTATATACATTTCTGCTTCTTGCTAGACATGTAAAGGTTGCTTGCTTTTGTTTTATCGATGGACATTTCTTTGGGTAGGCCACAAACACACACACCAACACACACACACACACACACACACACACACACACACACACACACACACACACACACACACACTCGCTCTCTCTCTCTCTCATTCTCTCTCTCTCCCCCTCTTCCCACCCTTTTCTTCCCCCTCCCCACCGAGTCTCGTGCACATCTGCAGCTCTTCCATCCTCTCTCAGCTCTTCCATCCTCTCTCTTTTTTCTCCATTGTTTTTTCTGCTTCTTCTCTCAGCCACGCCCCTCAGACCTCTCACCGGGACACGCCCACCGGGACACGCCCACCGGGACACGCCCCCTTTCTCCTTTTCCTCTCCAGTGCAGCCTGGACATAACCCGGACAGGCACTTCAGTCTTTTGCGCCACTCGACCAAACCGCCGTCTGCTGCCCGCGATAATTCACGAGACTTGGGCCGAGATTCGTCAGTGATGCATTGTGGTACTGAGGTCTTGTGGCAAGGGAGCTAATCAAATAGTATTGTGTGTTTTTTGCTGAATTTTCTTTTGGTTTTCTTGTGCAGGACATGTGTAGGGTTGGTCAGAAGATTTCGGACGAGTCTGTGGGTGGGTAGCGGGGGGGGGGGGGGGGGGGGGGGGAGGGAGGGAGGGAAGGAGGGAGGGAAGGGGATGGGGGTGATTCTGTTTTTGAAGGTACAAGGGATTGGGATGAGAGTTGGCAAAGTTGTAGGGGTAGATTAAGAAGTAGAAGGTTGATTGTTATTGTTGTTTTAACGTCCCTTCAACCGCTATGGCTGTCCCTTCAACCGCTATGGCTGTCCCTTCAACCGCTATGGCTGTCCCTTCAACCGCTATGGCTATCCCTTCAACCGCTATGGCTGTCCCTTCAACCGCTATGGCTGTCCCTTCAACCGCTATGGCTATCCCTTCAACCACTATGGCTGTCCCTTCAACCGCTATGGCTGTCCCTTCAACCGCTATGGCTGTCCCTTCAACCGCTATGGCTGTCCCTTCAACCGCTATGGCTGTCCCTTCAACCGCTATGGCTGTCCCTTCAACCGCTATGGCTGTCCCTTCAACCGCTATGGCTGTCCCTTCAACCGCTATGGCTGTCCCTTCAACCGCTATGGCTGTCCCTTCAACCGCTATGGCTGTCCCTTCAACCGCTATGGCTGTCCCTTCAACCGCTATGGCTATCCCTTCAACCGCTATGGCTGTCCCTTCAACCGCTATGGCTGTCCCTTCAACCGCTATGGCTATCCCTTCAACCGCTATGGCTGTCCCTTCAACCGCTATGGCCGCTATGGCTATCCCTTCAACCGCTATGGCTGTCCCTTCAACCGCTATGGCTGTCCCTTCAACCGCTATGGCTGTCCCTTCAACCGCTATGGCTGTCCCTTCAACCGCTATGGCTATCCCTTCAACCGCTATGGCTGTCCCTTCAACTGCTATGGCTATCCCTTCAACCGCTATGGCTATCCGGCTATCCCTTCAACCGCTATGGCTATCCGGGACAAAGAAAGGGAAGAACGTGGAACTGTACATTGTCACGGGTTGAGACATAGAGGGTGCGATTAACAGAGAGATGAGGGTGAGTTGTTTCACAAATCTGACGTCACAAAGGTGAATGGGTCGTGATGACGAGTTGTCTGTACACACTACAAGTACATTTCAAGGTCGTGATGACGAGTTGTCTGTACACACTACAAGTGCCTTTCAAGGTCGTGATGATGAGTTGTCTGTACACACTACAAGTACCTTTCAAGGTCGTGATGACGAGTTGTCTGTACACACTACAAGTACCTTTCAAGGTGGTGATGACGAGTTGTCTGTACACACTACAAGTACCTTTCAAGGTGGTGATGACGAGTTGTCTGTACACACTACAAGTACCTTTCAAGGTCGTGATGACGAGTTGTCTGTACACACTACAAGTGCCTTTCAAGGTCGTGATGATGAGTTGTCTGTACACACTACAAGTACCTTTCAAGGTCGTGATGACGAGTTGTCTGTACACACTACAAGTACCTTTCAAGGTGGTGATGACGAGTTGTCTGTACACACTACAAGTACCTTTCAAGGTGGTGATGACGAGTTGTCTGTACACACTACAAGTACCTTTCAAGGTGTTGATGACGAGTTGTCTGTACACACTACAAGTACCTTTCAATGTGGTGATGACGAGTTGTCTGTACACACCACAAGTACCTTTCAAGGTCGTGATGACGAGTTGTCTGTACACACTACAAGTACCTTTCAATTAAGGTGGTGATGACGAGTTGTCTGTACACACTACAAGTACCTTTCAAGGTCGTGATGACGAGTTGTCTGTACACACTACAAGTACCTTTCAAGGTGGTGATGACGAGTTGTCTGTACACACTACAAGTACCTTTCAAGGTGGTGATGACGAGTTGTCTGTACACACTACAAGTACCTTTCAATGTGGTGATGACGAGTTGTCTGTACACACTACAAGTACCTTTCAAGGTGGTGATGACGAGTTGTCTGTACACACTACAAGTACCTTTCAAGGTGGTGATGACGAGTTGTCTGTACACACTACAAGTACCTTTCAAGGTGGTGATGACGAGTTGTCTGTACACACTACAAGTACCTTTCAATGTGGTGATGACGAGTTGTCTGTACACACTACAAGTACCTTTCAAGGTCGTGATGACGAGTTGTCTGTACACACTACAAGTACCTTTCAAGGTCGTGATGACGAGTTGTCTGTACACACTACAAGTACCTTTCAAGGTCGTGATGACGAGTTGTCTGTACACACTACGAGTACCTTTCAAGGTCGTGATGACGAGTTGTCTGTACACACTACAAGTACCTTTCAAGGTGGTGATGACGAGTTGTCTGTACACACTACAAGTACCTTTCAAGGTCGTGATGACGAGTTGTCTGTACACACTACAAGTACCTTTCAAGGTCGTGCAATCACAGGAGGGGACGAGGACGGAACAATGTCGATTCGCACGAACTCATAATACTGTTTTCGTGGTATGTTTTAGGTTCAAGAAGGAGAGTAGAGGTGGGGGGGGGGGGGGGTAGTGAGAACATGCAGCGTTTTAAGCTGTACGTCACTTACCCACAGACTGAGGGCGGCTGAGAATTAGAGATAAAGATGCCGAGAAGTGTACGTGTGTGTGTGTGTGTGTGTGTCTGTCAGTGTCTGTCTGTCGGGGGGGGGGGGGGGGGGGGTGTGGGCAGAATAATTGGTGCCATGATGATTCGGGGGTTGAGGTGGTCCCTGGCAGACAGCGGAGTGCTCGTGGTGTTGACCTTTGACTGCGCGGCAGGCGGTTCGAGTCACGTTGGGTCGTACACTGTGTCGTTGAGAGTGTGGGTGACGTTAGGTGGCTTTAGATTGCTCATTCCGCGCACAAGGCTAAAACCATTTTAGTGTCATGATAATTAGCGTATGAATAAACATTAGAGATGCAGAGAGTAAGAGAGAGCGAAAGAGAGAGAGCCAGACAGTCAGTCAGACAGACAGACAGATAGATAGATAGACAGACAGATACAGAGACATAGAGAGAGAGAGAGAGAGAGAGAGAGAGAGAGAGAGAGAGAGAGAGAGAGAGAGAGAGAGAGAGAGAGAGAGAGAGAGAGAGAGAGAGAGAGAGAGAGAGAGAGAGAGAGAGTGAGTGTGTGAGAGAGAGAGAAAGAGAGAGGGAGAGAGAGAGAGAGATAAAGAGAGAGAGAGATATATAAAGAGAGAGAGAGAAAGAGCAACCAATCGAGAAATAAAACAAACTATAGAGTTTTTAATTTGTTTTGAACTACAGAGTTTCTTTGTTACAGGAGTGTTTTAAAATACTCAATGCGTGTGAAGAGAGACTGTGTTTGTTAAGAATTGGAACTATAAATATATGTCACGTGACCTGGTGTATGACATTAAAACATATTTATATCCTCTTAAGCTGGATATCGACGAGGTGTATTTTGATAATCTAAACAACAAAATGACAGTGGGCGAGATTAACAAAGCTGAAAAACAAAAGAATTCTGTACTCATGCACCAATACAGGCCAGCAACACAGGCCACCAATACAGGCCAGCAACACAGGCCAGCAACACAGGCCACCAATACAGGCCAGCAACACAGGCCACCAACACAGGCCACCAACACAGGCCACCAACACAGGCCACCAATACAGGCCACCAACACAGGCCACCAATACAGGCCACCAATACAGGCCACCAATACAGGCCACCAATACAGGCCACCAATACAGGCCACCAACACAGGCCACCAACACAGGCCAGCAACACAGGCCAGCAACACAGGCCACCAATACAGGCCACCAATACAGGCCAGCAACACAGGCCACCAACACAGGCCACCAATACAGGCCACCAATACAGGCCACCAACACAGGCCACCAATACAGGCCAGCAACACAGGCCACCAATACAGGCCAGCAACACAGGCCAGCAATACAGGCCAGCAATACAGGCCAGCAATACAGGCCAGCAACACAGGCCAGCAACACAGGCCACCAATACAGGCCACCAATACAGGCCACCAATACAGGCCACCAATACAGGCCAGCAACACAGGCCACCAATACAGGCCACCAATACAGGCCAGCAACACAGGCCAGCAATACAGGCCAGCAATACAGGCCAGCAATACAGGCCACCAACACAGGCCACCAATACAGGCCACCAATACAGGCCACCAATACAGGCCAGCAACACAGGCCACCAACACAGGCCACCAATACAGGCCACCAACACAGGCCACCAATACAGGCCACCAATACAGGCCACCAACACAGGCCACCAATACAGGCCACCAATACAGGCCACCAACACAGGCCAGCAACACAGGCCACCAACACAGGCCAGCAACAGGCCAGCAACACAGGCCAGCAACACAGGCCACCAATACAGGCCACCAACACAGGCCACCAATACAGGCCAGCAACACAGGCCACCAACACAGGCCACCAATACAGGCCAGCAACACAGGCCAGCAATACAGGCCAGCAATACAGGCCACCAACACAGGCCACCAATACAGGCCACCAATACAGGCCACCAATACAGGCCAGCAACACAGGCCACCAACACAGGCCACCAACACAGGCCAGCAACACAGGCCAGCAACACAGGCCACCAATACAGGCCACCAACACAGGCCACCAACACAGGCCACCAATACAGGCCACCAATACAGGCCACCAACACAGGCCAGCAACACAGGCCACCAATACAGGCCACCAATACAGGCCACCAACACAGGCCACCAACACAGGCCACCAATACAGGCCAGCAACACAGGCCACCAACACAGGCCAGCAACACAGGCCACCAACACAGGCCACCAATACAGGCCAGCAACACAGGCCAGCAATACAGGCCACCAATACAGGCCAGCAACACAGGCCACCAATACAGGCCAGCAACACAGGCCAGCAATACAGGCCACCAATACAGGCCACCAACACAGGCCAGCAACACAGGCCAGCAACACAGGCCACCAATACAGGCCACCAACACAGGCCACCAATACAGGCCACCAACACAGGCCACCAATACAGGCCACCAACACAGGCCACCAACACAGGCCACCAATACAGGCCACCAACACAGGCCACCAATACAGGCCACCAATACAGGCCAGCAACACAGGCCACCAATACAGGCCACCAATACAGGCCAGCAACACAGGCCACCAATACAGGCCACCAATACAGGCCACCAACACAGGCCACCAACACAGGCCACCAACACAGGCCACCAACACAGGCCAGCAACACAGGCCACCAACACAGGCCACCAATACAGGCCAGCAACACAGGCCAGCAATACAGGCCACCAATACAGGCCAGCAACACAGGC
>NC_090258.1:528392-578392 GCF_037325665.1 Littorina saxatilis | reverse complement strand
CAATTCGAACAATTGTTGGAGCAGTCCGCGGTACAAGCCATCAAAAATTGTACGATGAGTCAGGCTTTATTTCATTACTAGAGAGGCGAAAACGTCATAAATTGATATTATTTCACAAGATCGTTCACCGCAAGGTGCCAAACTACTTATTAGCGATATTGCCACCATTGATATCAACTAATAATCCATATCACCAGCGCAGACCTCTAGACAGGAAAGTTCCATCGTTTAAAACTGAATTATATAGAAACTCATTTCTCCCATCTACTACACAACTCTGGAATTCTTTACCTGACTATATAAAACTTAGTGATTCCCTAAGTGAATTTAAGCACTTTTTGTCAAAAAACGATTTAAGTCCGCCGTGTTATTTTTATTCTGGAGATCGCATGTCACAAATAATTCACTGTAAGCTCAGGTTATATATAAGTGATCTCAATAACGATCTTGTGAGACGTCACGTTGCTACAGATGCATCTTGTGACTGTGGATTCCCGTCCGAATCCGTACAACACTTCATATTCGATTGTCCAAATTATCGCGAAGCACGTCAAGAAACTATACATACCCTCCCTAATCACACAATTCACCTCCCCCACCTTTTAAACGGAGACAGACAGTATTCTTTAGATTTGAACAGGAAAATTTTTTCCACCGTACACTCGTTCATTGAACGTTCTGGCCGCTTTGGGCAAGTCAGAATAAATGCTCTACAAACCGGACAACAACTTTAACTTCTGCACATCTCCTACCCATCCCTCTTCTTTTATTCATCTTCTTTCCCTCCTTCCTTCCTTTACTGTCTTTCTTTATAATCATTATGCAACGTTCATTACGTTATTAATAGATTTGGTTTATTGAGACAAATTTTTCACCCGTTACCGCCTTATGTTGTACTGTCATGCAGGAACACCACTATAAGCTTCTAGCTTGTTGCTGTTTCTGTGAACTTTGTATACATGTCATGATTGTAACCCTTGTTAAAATAAACTTATGTTTTAAACCAACGTCGTTTTCAACCACGAAGGTTATATCGCGACGGTGTTATTAGCGTGAATCGTTTTCTTTTTAATATCTTCCACACACAAAGCATCTCCGTCAGGGACAGGTCATTCACTGCCTCAAAGGTCAGCTTGTCGGTGGTCAGAATTAGACTGCTATTTTGATTTAATAATCAGACTAATCTGACAGCACTATTCCCAGTCAATCGGAACATGACGGCAGCTTTTCGTCAACAGGCAACGCCTAAGTAGCAACAATCATCGCTTTGATGACAACTTTTTCCTTTATTTAATTTCGCTGATAGAAAGAAACAACCCGAAAACATGTTTATGCTTCTAACGTCATCATAATAACGTGGTCAAAAATATCCATTTAAAGTGAACTATTATAGCTGCAGTGGAGTCTTACTTTAACTGAGCGTTAAAAGAAATCAACAGACAAACAGATGATCGAACGTTTCAACATAATGATCAAATGGTGTGAGATTGAACAGAGGAAAATCGGAACGCATATTACATGTTTGTATGTAAAGTCGCGTGTCGTGTCTGTTTTACTTTGTGTTTGATCTTTACTTGTGTCGACCTTCTGTCGTGGGGATCTTCTGTCACGTCGATCTTTTGGTGCACCGATATTTTACCGTGCTGTTTGATCTGTCGTGTTCGATCTTCTGTCGTGTTCGATCTTCTGTCGTTCGATTTGGTTCTGTTCGATCTTCTGTCGTTCGATTTGATTATGTTCGATCTTCTGTCATGCTACCTGGTTTTGTTCATGTTTCCTTGTACTACTGTCCACTTCAACTTCTGTTGTTCAGTTAGTCGACCTCCCCCCTCCCCTCCCCTCCTGCTCGATGAACCTGATGCGAGGTACGCGGGGTGTCTAGTGGCGTTGTTTGCGTGTCACCAACAGTATTTCTACACATACGTGACAGAACCTACAAAAGAAAATCTGTTTTGTTAAATGTCAAGACAACACGCCCTCGCCCCCTACCTCGTCCCCCCCCCCCCCTCCTCCACGCACATTCTCCCCCCACGCCCCCTCCACTTCTCCCCCTTATAGAGTACATCTCTTCTTTACCTCACCTTTGCAAAATCACTCAACCGTGTCCCTCCACCTACCTGCGTGACGTCATCCCCTCCCAGGAAGGTCAAAAGGCTTTGGGAAGGGAGGCAACACAAGAGCACTAGCGGGGTTCTTCCCCTTGGTATTGTCTGGGACTCTCGAGACACGGCCAAGGGGCGTAACTCCCCGTGGATGGGAGCAGTCTCTGCTAGCCTGTGTGGCGCCGAGAGAAGGGGTTAAAACGAAATGTTGAATGGTAGGTGTTACGATGGTGAGGTGTGAGGATTAGCAAAGAGGAAAGGTTGCTAGCTCACTAGCTCTCTAGCTCACTAGCTCACTAGCTCTCCGATCAAACGGTTATTCCCCGATCAAGGTAGTGCTATTGGAGAGAACACGGATGTTTCATTACGCGCACTGACCTTCCATTTCACCTGAAATCGATTTGTTTAAAACATTTTCTTTAAATCATACTCTCGTTTACCTTTTCCTTCATCGTCTGCAGTGTGCTCATACTGCTCATACTGCTCATACTGCTCATACTGCTATAATGTGTGTGTGTATGTTTACTGTATACCCAGGAACATGCATGATAGGTTCACTTAATCCATAGCACATTCTGATCAGGAATAGCGGATCGCCATCAAGTGTTCTCATCACTCAAAAGAATATCAAGGCAACAATAAATGGAGGCAAATTGAATGCTTCATCAGACGGGCGCTGTGGCGGGGTGGTAAGACGTCGGCCTCTTAATCGGAAGGTCGATGGTTCGAATCCCGGTCGCGGCCGCCTGGTGGGTTAAGTGTGGAGATTTTTCCGATCTCCCAGGTCAACTTATGTGCAGACCTGCTAGTGGCTTATCCCCCTTCGTGTGTACACGCAAGCACAAGACCAAGTGCGCACGGAAAAGATCCTGTAATCCATGTCAGAGTTCGGTGGGTTATAGAAACACGAAAATATCCAGCATGCTTCCTCCGAAAGCGGCGTATGGCTGCCTTAATGGCGGGGTAAAAACGGCCATACACGTAAAATTCCACTCGTGCAAAAAACACGAGTGTACGTGGGAGTTTCAGCCCACGAACGAAGAAGAAGAGAAGTGTTTCTGTACATACAGTTATAGTGTTGGTCTGTGAGTGAGTGTGTTTGTCCCAAGGACAGATTGTCTGTGAGTGAGTGTGTTTGTCCCAATGACAGATTGTCTGTGAGTGAGTGTGTTTGTCCCAAGGACAGATTGTCTGTGAGTGGGTGTGTTTGTCCCAAGGACAGATTGTCTGTGAGTGAGTGTGTTTGTCCCAAGGACAGATTGTCTGTGAGTGAGTGTGTTTGTCCCAAGGACAGATTGTAAGAAACGGTCCAGCCTTAAATCGTAATCCTTGTAAAATAAAGTTCAGTTGGTTTAAACAAGTTTATTCAGTAAATTTCAATAGAATATTGCCGCATACATGAAATAAGGAACATGGAGCACAACAAGCTAGGCTTATAAGCGTACTCTTAAAAGCAAATGAAATTTGGCGGACGATTTTAATATAACAAGTTTGAAATAATGTTAAAATAATAATGGTGAATTATGGTAGACAAACATGTAACAATAAAAGGAACAAAAAACACAATGCTAAACTAACCACAGTACTCACACGCGCTCGCACACTCACTCGCACACACACGCACACAATGACTTCCACATGGTAGAAAATAGAATACTACCAGAACAAGAAAATATAAACAGCACTGCACATGGTCGTTTCGAACATGGATGAGATAAATGCATTCATTATTCAAAACGTTTGCTTAATAAGATAAACCTGAATAACTGGTCAAATATCAATGCATTTTCGGTGTCTGACTTGTCTCTATTGCCATACAGAAAATCATCAGCGGTTAGTAAATCATAGTTGGGCAGTGTTGACAAGGTGACTTCACGTATTTGAAGAGATAAGGGGTAATGAAAAATATAGTGCTCCGCATTTTCAACAGGATAACCACAAGTGCATGACGGGTAGGGAATTAAATGTCTGTCAAATAGATCACTATTTAGATTGCTGATCCTAAATCTCAGTCTGCAATGGATATTTTCTGATTTTCGGATTTTCCATCAGATGTGTATCTATACGAGGGAACACCAGAATAAAGTTCAGTTCAGCTCAGTTCAGTTCAGTTTATAGTTCAGTTTATAGTTCAGTTTATAGTTCAGTGCAGTTCACTTATCTCCAGCTCCCCCGAACGCATCACTTCAATACACACACACTTCAGTTAATCTACCCGCAACATGAACAAAACACGCCGAATAGTTATAGTAATTGTTCGGGGATAAATATTTTACGCTCGTTCTAGTAATTCGTTTAGTTCTCCCATCGTAGGTCTGTAAAACGTGCACATCCAGAGACGAAGGGCAACACAGGCTACATGAAAGTAAATTGGATTAATTTAAGTTATTATAGTCTTGATGGCAGAACGTTTGATCTGAGATACGCGTGAAATCTTAATTTATCCGATTTACTTTGCAACATAATCAATATTTCTGCTTCGGCCTTCGATTATTATTTTCTGTGCGCAGTGTTCATCTTAAACGATTGCGCGAAATGTTGCACTGTGTTCCTTGTCGGTTCACTGTCGAACATGATGCTGCAGGTTCACGTTACCGCCTTATGTTGTAGGCTACTGTCATGCAGGAACACCACTATAAGCTTCTAGCTTGTTGCTGTTTATGTGAACTTTGTATGCATATCATGATTGTAACCTTTGTTAAAATAAACTTATAGATTTTTTTTTAATTGGTCATTGTAGGTGACGCCATTATTTGCTTGTGTTTATCGTTGTGAATTTTGTCAAACTTTGTTTCGCTTTTGACGAAAGAACTTTCACGACGGAAAACATGGTCAAGAAAGAATTCTTTAATCGTTGTTGCATCTCATTAACAATAATAATTCAAATTATTCCCGAACAGACCGGTGTCGCGTTCATTGCAAACGTTTGCATAAATACATATTACAGTTTCTTGTACAAAACTCTTTTTATCATATCACTCTGTTAAATAGGTCTTGTTGTGGTCACCTTACGCATATCACTCAAAATCAGCAAAGCCCCTGGTTAGAGAGTTTCAAACACATTTAACGATACAAAACTGACCAAGCAAACTTTGCACCTCTTTTTTTTCGCACTTTCTCTTAGGGCATAGGAAGAAGTTTTGCTAAGATATGACTCGTTTAACGGAAGTACAAGTAACAATTTATTTGAGATGTTGTTGACCGCAGGTTGCTTCAAGCCTTTCTGTTTTGCTTCTTTTCTTCTCCATCTTTTTTTTAAACGCCAAGTTAAGTATAATATGTATTTCCATTTATTTCACAAACTTGTAATACATGTAACAGCTTATGGCGTCAATAAATGATTATTTATATCACCTTTGTACACATTTTGTCTGTGGCTATGAAGTCAACTAAAGGAGAATAATTCAGTGAATGAGCCAAGTAAACATTTATATCAATAACTGAGAGAGAGAGAGAGAGAAAGAAATGAAGAAAAATGTGTGCAAATCCGTGTGTTTGGTTATTTGCAAAATTATAATCTGATTACACACTGTCAATCTGGTTTTATTGCTGGTGATTCGACTGTTTACCAATTACTGAGTATATATGACGATTTTCGTGTTGCACTTGATAGAAACAATATGTCACAGGCAATATTTTTTGATGTATCTAAAGCTTTCGATAAAGTTTGGCATCGTGGTCTGCTACACAAGCTTGAGGCGATAGGTATAAGAGGTTCCTTGCTTGTTTGGTTCGAACATTACTTGAGTGATCGCAGACAAGCAGTAGTACTGAAAGGAACCAAATCAAGTTATGTCACCCCTTCTGCTGGTGTCCCTCAGGGTTCTGTTTTAGGACCTCTATTATTTCTCATTTATATTAACGATATTGGTACTGGTCTTGAATCAGTGTTGATCGATTTCTTAAATTTTTATCGTAAGACTAATTAATCTATTTTCGTTAATTGTGATCACATTTTAAGAGTAAACATGACATATGTATATATTTTTAGATTCAGAATATAATGAAGAATACGATGCAATCAATTTTAAATCTGTTTGCGAAAAATCGATTTTAATGACAACTTTAATGAGCAAACTCATTAATTCATTTTTAAGCCTCCAAGCTGAAATGCAATACCAAAGTCCGGGCTTTGTCGAATATACTTGACCAAAATTTCAACCAATTTGGTTGAAAAATGAGAGCGTGACAGTGCCGCCTCAACTTTCACGAAAAGCCGGATATGACGTCATCAAAGCAATTTATCAAAAAAATAAAGAAAGAGTTTGGAGATACCATACTCAGGATCTCTCATGTCAAGTTTCATGAAGATCGGTCTAGTAGTTTTCTCTGAATCGCTCTACACACACACACACACACACACATACACCACCACGACCCTCGTCTCGATTCCCCCCTCTACGTTAAAACATTTAGTCAAAACTTGACTAAATGTAAAAAAAAAACCTTGACTAAATGTAAAAAGGAGAGACGACAGGAAGAGAAAGAAGAAAATCATTAAAGAAAAAGACAGACAGCAAATAACGTTATACTAAAAAAGAACAAAGTCTAGGAACAGAAAAAAAACCCTGAGATTTGTTGTTGTTGTAGAACTTACAAAGTTTATTCAACAGGTAGAAAACCAAGCACATAACGTATTAGCAGGTATCACAGGAAGGAACAATAGATAATAACTTTAATGTAAAATTAATATGCGGACTATGTAAATTAAATCTATTCCTTGCACGAAGTAACACACATACACCCATATTAATTACTGCACTTTTAAAACATGGTCTTTTTACATTTAGTCAAAACTTGACTAAATGTTTTAACATAGAGGGGGAATCGAGACGAGGGTCGTGGTGTATATATGTGTGTGTGTGTGTATGTGTGTGTGTGTGCGTGTGTATGTGTGTGTTTGTGTGCTTGTGTTTGTGTGTGTGTGTGTGTGTGTGTGTGTGTGTGTGTGTGTGTCTGTGTGTGTCTGTGCGTGTGTGTGTGTGTAGAGCGATTCAGACCAAACTACTGGACCGATCTTTATGAAATTTGACATGAGAGTTCCTGGGAATGATATCCCCGGACGTTTTTTTCTTTTTTTCGATAAATACCTTTGATGACGTCATATCCGGCTTTTTGTAAAAGTTGAAGCGGCACTGTCACACCCTCATTTTTCAATCAAATTGATTGAAATTTTGGCCAAGCAATCTTCCACAAACGCCGGACTTCGGTATTGCATTTCAGGTTGGTGGCTTAAAAATTAATTAATGACTTTGGTCATTAAAAATCAGAAAAGTGTAAAAAAAATAATTTTTGTATAAAACGATCCAAATTTACATTCATCTTATTCTTCATCATTTTCTAATTCCAAAAACATATCAATATGTTATATTTGGATTAAAAACAAGCTCTGAAAATTAAAAATATAAAAATTATGATCAAAATTAAATTTTCGAAATCAATTTAAAAACACTTTCATCTTATTCCTTGTCCGTTCCTGATTCCAAAAACATATAGATATGATATGTTTGGATTAAAAACACGCTCAGAAAGTTAAAACGAAGAGAGGTACAGAAAAGCGTGCTATCCTTCTCAGCGCAACTACTACCCCGCTCTTCTTGTCAATTTCACTGCCTTTGTCACGAGCGCTGGACTGACGATGCTACGAGTATACGGTCTTGCTGAAAAATTGCATTGCGTTCAGTTTCATTCTGTGAGTTCGACAGCTTGACTAAATGTTGTATTTTTTCCTTACGCGACTTGTTTTAAAAGTGTTATCACCACTTTGAAATATTTTTCGCATTAGAGACTTAATTACTTGACTAAATGTTTTAACATAGAGGCGGAATCGAGACGAGGGCCGTGGTGTATGTGTGTGTGTGTGTGTGTGTGTGTGTGTGTGTGTGTGTGTGTGTGTGTGTGTGTGTGTGTGTGTGTGTGTGTGTGTGTATGTGTGTGTGTCTGTGCGTGTGTGTGTGTAGAGCGATTCAGACTAAACTACTGGACCGATCTTTATGAAATTTGACATGAGAGTTCTTGGGTATGATATCCCCGGATAAGTTTTTCCTTTTTTCGATAAATACCTTTGATGACGTCATATCCGGCTTTTTGTAAAAGTTGAGGCGGCACTGTCACACCCTCATTTTTCAATCAAATTGATTGAAATTTTGGCAAAGCAATCTTCGACAAAGGCCGGACTTTGTTATTGCATTTCAGCTTGGTGGCTTAAAAACTAATGAGTGAGTTTGGTCATTAAAAATCGGAAACTTGTAATTAAAATTATTTTTTTTATTAAACGATCCAAAAACAATTTCATCTTATTTTTCGTCATTTTCTGATTCCAAAAACATATAAATATGTTATATTTGGATTAAAAACAAGCTCTGAAAATTAAAAATATAAAAATTATGATCAAAATTAAATTTCCGAAATCGATTTAAAAACAATTTCATCTTATTCCTTGTCGGTTCCTAATTCCAAAAACATATAGATATGATATGTTTGGATTAAAAACACGCTCACAAAGTTAAAACGAAGAGAGGTACAGAAAAGCGTGCTATGCAGCACAGCGAAACCACTACCCAGCTGAACAGGCTCGTCAGTTTCACTCCGTTATGCACAAGCGGCGGACTACGGTCATTGTGAAAAAATGCAGTGCGTTCAGTTTCATTCTGTGAGTTCCACAGCTTGACTAAATGTAGTAATTTCGCCTTACGCGACTTGTTTTTGTTTTCTACTTGCTTTATAATCGTCCAGAATGATTCACGATCATCATCATCATCATCAACATCATCATAATCATCATCATCATCATCATCATCATCATCGTCGTCGTCGTCGTCGTCATCGTCATCATCATCATCATGATCTAGTTTTGCATCTGCCGGCGGGAGAAACCACTTCAAACTTGCAAAAGATGACTGAACAATACTAGTACGAATGTGACTCTTTCGAACTCTCTTGCCGACAGCTGCTGCTGTGGCAGTCGTTTGCTGACATTGTGGCGTCACGAGGAATGTTTAATAAATCTGGCTTGGCCTAATTTGTTTGTTTGTTTTTTTAACGCCCAGCCGACCACGAAGGACCATATCAGGGCGGTGCTGCTTTGACATATAACGTGCGCCACACACAAGACAGAAGTCGCAGCACAGGCTTCATGTCTCACCCAGTCACATTATTCTGACACCGGACCAACCAGTCCTAGCACTAACCCCATAATGCCAGACGCCAGGCGGAGCAGCCACTAGATTGCCAATTTGAAAGTCTTAGGTATGACCCGGCCGGGGTTCGAACCGCTTGGCCTAATCCTAAAGGTGAATGGGACAATTCACCTGTTGCAGGCAATTAATGGACCACCAGTGTCAAGGTCATGACCCCCTTTCCGAACAAAACCAATTTCCGTTCAGAGGTTTATCTTCTGAAACTTAAAGGCACAGTAAGCCTCCCGTAAACCATCACAGATACTGTCAGGCTTTTACACACAGTACAAACACCCTTCCATTTGAACGCTCACCAAACGGGAACATCCTAGGTGCCCTTCGTAAAGTGCGAGCAATTTTCAACGAAATTATTTTTGCATGGTTTATCTTACCCCTGAGCCATCGTGAACCCGTGTGATCAAGTTTAACTTGACTAAATGTTTTAACATAGAGGGGGGAATCGAGACGAGGGTCGTGGTGTATGTGTGATGTGTGTGTGTGTGTGTGTGTGTGTGTGTGTGTGTGTGTGTGTATGTGTATGCATGTGTGTGTGTGTGTGTATGTGTAGAGCGATTCAGAGTAAACTACTGGACCGATCTTTATGAAATTTTACATGAGAGTTTCTGGGTATGATATCCCCAGACGTTTTTTTTCATTTTTTTGATAAATGTCTTTCATGACGTCATATCCGGCTTTTCGTGAAAGTTGAGGCGGCACTGTCACGCTCTCATTTTTCAACCAAATTGGTTGAAATTTTGGTCAAGTAATCTTCGACGAAGCCCGGACTTTAGTATTGCATTTCAGCTTGGAGGCTTAAAATTTAATGAATGAGTTTGCTCATTAAAGTTGTCATTAAAATCGATTTTTTGCAAACATGTTCAACTTCTCACCTGTTTTTCTATCGTATTTTCTGCTTTTTGATTATGATATCTGTCTGTCTTTTTTCTTTGGTATGCTCTCTCTCTCTCTCTCTCTCTCTCTCTCTCTCTCTCTCTCTCTCTCTCTCTCTCTCTCTCTCTCTCTCTCTCTCTCTCTCTCTCTCTCTCCGTTACAAGCTGTGTCCGGTATTGCCAGCATGAATATACTCGTAACTGACCGCCAGCCGTAATTCCAGGGGCTGTCATTATTTGTTTTCAAACTTATCTGTCCCGTGTCAATGTATGTAACTGTGTCCGATGTGTCCGTATGATTAATCAGTAGTGGCTGGTCCCACCTGCATCATGCAGATTAGTATCGAAGACATTTGATACATTCGGTGGAGCCAAAAGTTGTAGGTATAGCTAATTGTCACACTTAGTCTACCTGTGCAGGGAGCAATACTGAAAGGGCAAACTAATGACGAGGACTGATTGAAAACGAACACTGACATGAGATCAGATAGCCCGGTAGCTCAGTTGGTAGAGCACTGGACTTGTGATCGAAAGGTCGCAGGTTCGAATTCGGGCCGGGACGGACACGGGTCAACTTTATGTGCAGACCCAGAGACGGAAGCCCTGTCCCACCCCCGTGTCATCACAATGGCACGTAAAAGACCTTGGTCATTCTGCCATAAGTGCAGGTGGCTGAATACACCTAAACACGCAGACACCTGGGTAGCGCGACTCCGTTGCTGCTAGCTTTCCACCGGGAGGAAGCGACCCGAATTTCCCAGCGATGGGACAATAAAGTAATGAAAATGAAATGAAATGAAAATGTAAACCTGTTACTTTTAGAAAAGTTGTATAACTATGGGTGGGGATTTTTGTAAAGGCACTTCAGCTTTTGAACGTTCAACACACTACACGTTTGTTGCAGTCGTCGCCGCCCCTTGAGGAACTCACCATCTTTGAAGGTAAGGAACGATTTGTGTAAAATTGATCATTGCAGGAGTCATTTTTGAACGTGAGCAACAAAAAACAAGTCGCGTAAGGCGAAATTACTACATTTAGTCAAGCTGTCGAACTCACAGGATGAAACTGAACGCACTGTATTCATTCACTAAGACAGTACAGCTTCGTCAATCCCCGCGTGAAGGAAATCGCTCACCTCCCACGTGCAAAACGTAGTGATATTGACATGCCAGATTAGCGCGGTAGCGTATTGTGCTAAGCAGGAAAGCGCGCTTTTCTGTATTCTTGTTAACTTTCTGAGCTTGTTTTGAGTACAACCTATCATATCTATATGTTTTTGGAATCAGGAAATGATAAAGAATAAGATGAAATCATTTTTGGATCGATTTCTGAAATTTTAATCGTAAGATTAATTAATCTATTTTCGTTAATTGTGATCACATTTTAAGAGTAAACATGACATATGTATACATTTTTAGATTCAGAATGTGATGAAGAATACGATGCAATCAATTTTAAATCTGTTTGCGAAAAATCGATTTTAATGACAACTTTAATGAGCAAACTCATTAATTAGTTTTTAAGCCTTCAAGCTGAAATGCAATACCGAAGTCCGGGCTTCGTCGAAGATTACTTGACCAAAATTTCAACCAATTTGGTTGAAAAATGAGAGCGTGACAGTGCCGCCTCAACTTTCACGAAAAGCCGGATATGACGTCATGAAAGACATTTATAAAAAAAAAATGAAGAAAGCGTCTGGAGATACCATACTCAGGATCTCTCATGTCAAGTTTCATGAAGATCGGTCCAGTAGTTTTCTCTGAATCGCTCTACACACACACACACATACACCACACCTTCGTCTCGATTCCCCCCTCTACGTTAAAACATTTAGTCAAGTAAAAATGAGAAATGAAGATGAGAGCCGAACACGTTGCACATTATCGAAATCAACCAAAAAAGCACACACACCCAAACATATAATCAACGTTATTTTCAAATGAGTCTTCCCTTCCTCAAAGTCATTCCACCCGTGAATGCGCATAACCACTCAACCACCCAGCGCACCCACCCTCCGTACCCCATCCACCCACCCCACCCCACCCCACCATCCTCCCCTTACCGACCACCACCTCCACCCACCCCCACAGAGCGCATGGCACCTCAGTTGAAGTCCCCGCAGCGTCAGTGGTCACGGTGAAAAACTCCGACATGCATCGAGACTTCACACTTCTCCCTGAGTCCCAGTCGTCGCTAAACACACAAACCTTACTGTGAGAGAGAGAGAGAGAAAGAGAGAGAGGGAGAGAAAGAGAGAGAGTCGCGCGCAATTATACCGCCCCCTCGGTGACAGCCCCGACCAATCAGCGGACGACGTTTCTTCTCAGGGGCGTGGCTTGAGAGACGACTGACGAGCAGACGTTGGGTTGTGTGTATATTCCGGGCGGCGATTACTGAGCTGAAAGTAGTGGTTATCAGGCAGTCCACAGGAGCTAAGTGTGTGCGGTGCTGGCTGGCGACTGGAGCAGGCCTATATTATCTGAAAATTACCCATAATCACAGTCACACAGGCGTACAGCCAACCCAGCGAACGAGCGCACGAACGAACCGACAAGTCTCCTTGCGCGTGAGCGGTGGGTAGTTATCCGACGTTTATCTCTTGATTTTAGCTAATTTGTGTATGTTTTTCCTCATTCGACGATCTATCGACGAACAGTTTTACGGACTTTGAAATTTGTCATCGCATCGGGCCATTTTTAAGCTGTGTTTGGTCGATGGGGGTGATTATCTCGTAACTTTTTGTGTTGCAATTTGGTAGCGGATACTTGATCGATAGCGCTTTCGTTTTGTTGAGCTTGGCCGCCTGGTCTTCAGAGGTTTGTCTTTTCACCCTACCCTGCTAACTTTTCTCCTTTATTTTTGAGGAAATTTTGCTGTTTTAATTTTCTCGTTTTGCATGACTTTATGATGAATATTCGTTTTGCAGGTTTGACTTCTACGACGAAGCCTACAGAGACAAAACGACACAGAGCGATAGAGGAGAGACGGAACGCGTGAACACAATTCCCAGTTTCAAGCCCACTGTGTTTGTGTGAAGGGAGACAGAGAGAGAGGAGGAGCAGAGAATCCCGACTTTGCAACACAACTCTAGTCTCCCTTTGAAAGCCGGGTTTACCCACTGATTTGCTTGTTTTCACGGCTGGGTGGGTTTCCACCCCTTTTGCTACCCGCTCTCCACAACACAGGGATTCACTCAACTGGCAAGTCGTGTATGGCTGGTTGCTCTCGCCTGGACCTCACAGCGCTGTGTGTTTGTTGGTGTGTGTGGCTGTGTGCTTTTAGCCCACTGACAAGGACTATTCTCGTTTTAACAGACACTGCAGGGATTTTAGTCCAGTGACAACGACTGTCATTTCTACACGTCGGTATGAACTGTGTCTGTAGATCGCTTACAGTAACTCTGATCTCAGCCAAGTAACACGAACCGTGGTGTTTTTTGCACAATAACAGAGGCTGTGTTTTGCTAAGAGACATGCAATCAAGAATTGTGTTTTTAGCCTAGTGATAGATCTTTCGGTGCAGTGACAAGGACTGATTTTAAACTCCATTGACAGACAGCCGTGGTGCTATCACACTGTGTTTGAACAGAGAACAGTGCTGATACTGCACTGTGTTTGTAGCATTTTGACGGTGACAGTGTCATCAGTGATAGTCACTCTGTTCTCCGACTTTCGCAGTCTTCGTTGATTGTGTGTATATTTCGCTGCCAGACTTGTCTCTCACCCCACCTCTCAACATGCTGAACATGAATGGAGCCATGGAGTCTCTGGACCAGGAGGGTCTGCCCAAGTCAGCCTTCATGGACCTGCAGCAACCCCAACAGATGCCCCCCATGCACCCCGCCTACTCCTCCATCCGAACGTCCTACCCGTCCCAGCACCACCAGCACCACGACAGCGTCTTCTCCGCGCCGCAACATCGGGGTGCGCTGGGCTACCCGTTCTCCATGAACTCGATGGGTCCTGGCGGCTACGGGACACCCCCCACCCACTTCTCCATGCCTCCATACGGAACCACCCCGTCCCCCCCGCTCAGAGACGGTAAGTCGTTATTCGTAATTAGCCTCCAATTTCACCCTGATTGCCCGTTAAGTGTTGCATGGCGTATAATTGGTGTGCTTGTTGCTGATCTGTATTGATTGTCTCGTTGTGATACGATTATTATTGTTCCGTTTTAAAGTCAACATCTCTCGTGATCAGACTATTATAGTACCGTTTTAAAGTCAACATCTCTCGTTGTGATCAGACTATTATAGTACCGTTTTAAAGTCAACATCTCTCGTTGTGATCAGACTATTATAGTACCGTTTTAAGATTTCATGCTACTTACACTGTTTCCCTCACTCTGTCTTTACACTGTTTCCCTCACTCTGTCTTTACACTGTTTCCCTCACTCTGTCTTTACACTGTTTCCCTCACTCTGCTGTCCATGTCACGAGACTGACACGCGTTCGTCGTATCAATTCGATCATGTCAACACTATCGTTTGTATGCTTCTGTTTTAAAAACTGTAAGAACTTTAAGAACTGTAGTTATTTTTCTTTCTTTATTTTTACATTGTCAAACGAAATCACTGGTTATTCAATTAAATTATCCATCCATCCATCCATCACTTGATGGCTGATGAATGGTTACGGATTAGAGGGGCTTGTTTCTAGCTTTTAGCTTGGATGCTTCCTTTCTATTTCACGTGGCTGCAATTTATCATATTTATCAGTCGGTGTTCTGATTCGAACTTATTGTATAACATGGCTATATACGTGTACACGTAAGTGCAATCAACACTTTTATAAATAATATTCTTTAATGATTAGAAAATAACGCGGCAGCGGTAGCATATCAAGGGGTATTTTACTGTTCAATGTTCTGTAGAATTTGTCAATCGCTCCATTAACACCCTAATGTCTCTTTTGGTCCTAACTAAGGCCAAAAAAAAAATTGTCTGTTTAGGGTAACCCGACCGACCCTATCGATTTGGCGCCGACCCAAAAACTTTTTTTTGATTTCAAAAAAAAAAAGAAAAAAAAAGAGGTAAAAATGCTAAAAAGAGACATTTGGCGTTTCTTTCTCTCCCTTTCTCTCTGTTTTATTTTTACGTTAGTTTTGAAACATGTATTCATCAAATATAAGAAGTGAATGTTCAGCCAACATAGCATTTACACACACACACAAAAAAAACTTTACCTACCTACCGACCCTACTTTTTTTGGTCATGTTACCCTAAACAGACAATTTTTTTTTTTTGGCCTAATGATTATTTGCGTCCCTCAAAATCTATTGCGAAATGTATAACCAGTGTCGCTTGGTCTCCCAAACGTTCAACGTAAACACTTTTAAAATGATACTGATTCCATGAATTTGATGAATGAATAGACTCTAAAATATGTCCTGAATTACCTAAAATTCGGAGTTGTTCGCGATTTTGGGGGTGGGGGTTTTTTCTTCCCAAAAATGGGTGCCCGAGCCTTAATGAAATGTTGAAGAACAGAGACGGGATGCGTTATGGGCTTCACGGACAATTTGATTTTTGTTTGTGATGATGACAAAGAGTGTTCACGTCCTACAGACACAATGTGTTGCCTCTTAACAAAGAGCCATATTGAATATTATGGGGGAAGATGTTGTTTGTCTACAAACTAAACATTTGGTGATTCCCCGGGCTCAGATGTGTTCAGCGAAGGACGGAACACGGCAACGATTTGTGGGTGTCAACCAGCTTTGGGCGCTAAGCTCTCGTTTTACCTACCCCTGTTTCTCCCTTATTGTCAGCGTGAAACTCGACTCTCACTCGGGTAGCTCGAGTTGTGTAGCAAGCTGTTGTATGGCACAGTATGCTCTCTACACCCTTCATCATTGAAACTACACTATGATGTGTATGCATACTAAGGTCGCGCATACTTCTATTGTAACGACACAGTATTTGTGTGATGAGGACGGTCCGTGTCTACTGCGAATTTTGTGTGAAGTTTGAAAGTGGGGAAAATGTAATTCGAACGGCACAGTATTATAATTAATCGCTATTTATTGTCACACTTATATATCAGTTTTATGACGTAATATATCTATACATGCATTTAAACACAAGTTTCTCCAAATAAACAGATTTTTGTATGAAGGATTATATTTTTTTCGGAATAAAGAAAAAGAGACTAAGTATACCAGACTAGGCCGAAAGGAGGGAGTACTTTTTTTTATATATAAATTTGTAGAAAATGACCCCCCCCCCCCCCCACCCAAAGAAAAAACAACAACAACAACACATAAATACATACATCAATTAATCAATGAATAAATATAAATTGAAATTTTTTGTTACAAAAAAGAAAATGCAGCAGGGGTAAAAGTTTCCATGTGGGGAGCACAAATTCCTCATTTAAATCATTTTTTTCTGTGAGATTTTGTCATGTTCAAAACCCCCAGAAAAGGAAATTGAAGGCCAACATGATCATACTTTGATGATGTGTAGTGCAAGTCAGTTTTCCTGATTTTAAAATGTTTAATTCCTATGGCAGCAATATAGAGCTAATCACGATGGGACAGGAAGAAAGAACAATCCGACAATACTCAGAAGGTTGTTGCGTCAGTAATTTTTATTTATTTTAATTTATTTTATGCAATTTATATCGCGCACATATCTCAACCACGGATTCAAGGCGCAGGGATTTATTTATGCCGTGTGAGATGGAATATTTTACACAATATATCACGCATTCACATCGGCCAGCAAACCTCAAGCCTATTAATAATTGATTAACAATAATTCGTTTACTTCTCATAATACATCACGGTGGTCGAGGTTTTTATGTTATTGTTTAGAAAACTTTTGTAATCCCAGATTTTCGCAGATTTTCTTTCTGGATAACACAGAACGTATTCTTTTCTATAACACTGATTAGTGTACTAATCAAATAGATATTAAACGCAATGCGCCGTGTATGAGCCACGCTGCATGTGGTGTGGTGCATTTAGTGTTTAGTGTCTCGTCGGGTTAAGGCGCATTTGTGGAGACATCTTACACATGCTTCTTCATAGACACAAACAAAATAAACACGCGTCAAATTGTTGCTGTTTCTGTGAACTTTGTATACATGTCATGATTGTAACCTTTGTTAAAATAAACTTATGTTTAAACCAAATTGGAAAAAAACCCCGCTTCGGAACATGTTGTGCGTTGCAAGATTTGAGTATAAATCATGATAACGATGGCAAGTCAACATTTGGGGCTTAGTGCAAAAAATAGTTCGGAACAAATAATTTGTTTAATGAAATGCAAGGAATTGAAACTAGTTCACTTCAGACACATTCGTATCCTTCAAAATCTACCGACGCGATGAATAGGACGACAGATTTGTTGTGAAGGTGGGATATTTCAGCATCTACCGACGCGATGAATAGGACGACAGATTTGTTGTGAAGGTGGGATATTTCAGCATGAACATTATGTGCCCAAAATGTTTAAAATAAATAAATAAAACAAACAAAAACGGAATGGTAGCTTTCAAGCTAGATAAGTTGCAGAAAGCTTTTATTTTTTTCATCATCATCTTTAGTATTTTAATCATTTCTTTTATTGTTTTGTGTGAGTGCGTTGTCACCGAACATTTCAGTTTACCATTTTTTGTACTGATTTATTTTCTTTGACTTATATTATTTATTTGTTTTCTTCAATCATTTTTACCCAAACTGTCTGTGTGCTTACATTTTATTTGGTGTTGTAATTAATATAAGGAGAAAGATTTCCACCCGTTGTCACAACTAATGAACTGTGCAAGAAACCGCACTCAGGGATATATTCACCATTGCGGTTTAATATCTGACAACGCTGACTTGTCGGTGTATATTTATTGATTATATTTATTGACATTAATTTATACTAAGTTAACAAAAATGCGTCGGAGCTGTAAGAATTGTTTTGGGTCAGCAGGCTTTATGATAGAACACAATAGTGTTTTGGGTCAGCAGGCTTTATAATAGAAAACAATAGTGTAAAGGTTGTAACAACAAATTTGAATTTAACAGTTGTGAGAACATTCTAACACCGGGAACAGAGCAAGGCCTGAAAACGAATCAAATTAGCCGGGTTTCGAAGAAAAAAATACTAACAGAAAAATACACTATTAAAGCAAAAATAAAGCCGGTTTGAGAGGAAAAAAATCAGCGACAACAGTAAACCAAACGGAAAAAAATAATCCTGCAATAACTCGACAATTTGCTGCAACAAATTCCCAATTATAAGTATTGATGAGCAATACTGTTATTCGGGTGGATTTCTTACGTAGCACGAGGGGTGAGGAACGGGTGGAAGTCTTGCCTGCAACGAGTTTCCCCCCGTTCCTTTCCCCAGGTGGCGTTACCTGTGAGGGCTTCCTCCCCCCTGCCCTGCTGTCCACCCTCGTCACCCTCAGCGACAACAACCACCCCACGTCGTGGACAGTCACCACAGAGGGCCGGGGATCCGCTCTTCACGTCCAGTGGGAACCCAAGAACCCTTACTGGGAACCCCACAGCTCCGGCGCTCTTGAGGCGCAGAGCCTTTCCGGAGAGCCTCAGGGTGACCGTCTTCTACCCCCCTCGTCGCATCTCAGTCTGCCCCGGGCGTCTCAGCAAGCTCTGCCCACAGACTTTCAGCATCAGAGTCAGAATCTCTTTTCTCGAGAACCGCGACAGCATTTGGTGGAAGAGGACATGAGCCTGCGTGCAAAATCACCTAATTTGTCCCCAGATATTCCCAGTCAGACGCAGAAAGGTCAAAATGTACCTGAAAAAGTTTTAGGTCAACCGCGAGATGGTCAAAATCAACCGGATCTCAGTGTAAGTGGTGACCCCCAGGGTCTGCCTCGAGGCGCCGTGTCTCTGAGTCAAATAGACTCAGAACTAAGTTGTTCAATGGAGGGGCCGACCGATTCACTGGCCGGTGTGAACTCCTTTGACAAGCCGAGCACATCGACTCGACATTCCTTTGATTTGTCTGATGGCCAGCAAGGCATGACGACTCCACTGGTGGGCGAAGAGGGGGAGGGGGGCGCTAACCTGAGCAGTGTACCCCACCTGGGAGACCACGGGTGTATCCTGGCTCCAGGCCCCAACGTCAAGAAGGAAGCTCTGTCACCGCTTTCTTCAAAGTCAGCTTGTTGCGCTAAACTCGGTCCGGGAACCTCGAACAACGTCCAAGCCATGAACGACGCTGGCTTCGGGAGCCTGTCTTCCACTGTCAACTCTCAGAACCGTTTTCTTCCTCTGTCTTTTCAAGGCCCTGTGTCCACAACTCCAGCAACTTTCATGTCTGCTGCTGGGGCCAGACAGGCCGCTGGCTATGTCTCTCACTCGGGACCCTCTCAGACGGGACCCTCTCAGACGTTGGGGCCAGATGGCGGTTTAGTACCAATGAAGTCAGAGTTTGGGGAGAGTGATGACGAGGCTGATGACGACGATGGGGAGAAGGGGGAGGAGGGGGAGTCTAACGGGGAGGAGGGGGTCACGTACTTACCTCAGTACGCACCTCAGTACGCCTACTTCCCTCCACACTTCTACTACACAGGTAGAGTCTACCTTGTTTTGACAGGATATTTTGGTTTTAACAAACTTTAATTCATTTCAGTAGTCAATTGCAGCATCGTGATGTTATGCACAAAGGCAATATGCTGACGGTAGAGGCAGCTTTGTTCACACAAGTTGCATTCTCAGCTAACACGGTATGAAGGCTTTTGCATGAAAAACGCGCAACAAGGCGACGAAAGCGTCTAATAATTTTGTAAAGAAAAAAACTACAACAGACACACGTTTGCCCCTCGCGGGTTAGGGGGGAGAATTTACCCGATGCTCCCCAGCATGTCGTAAGAGGCGACTAACGGATTCTGTTTCTCCTTTTACCCTTGTTAAATGTTTCTTGTATAGAATATAGTAAATTTTTGTAAAGATTTTAGTCGAGCAGTATGTAAGAAATTTTAGGTCCTTTGTACTGGAAACTTGCGTTCTCCCAGTAAGGTAATATATTGTACTACGTTGCAAGCCCCTGGAGCAAATTTTTGATTAGTGCTTTTGTGAACCAGAAACAATTGACAAGTGGCTCTATCCCATCTTCCCCCTTTTCCCGTCGCGATATAACCCTTCGTGGTTGAAAACGACGTTAAACACCAAATAAAGAAAGACATACGTTTTAAAATTACTTTTTTTTATTCTTCGTTCCAAGGCTCAAACTTCCACGCCTTTAAAGTGTAAACAAAACAACACCTTAAAAGTAACTAATATCGCGCACCTTGAAGCATGGGAAAACAAATCGTGTTTCCGTGTGAGTAAGCTGAATGTAGCAACATAGAGTTGCCTTTCACTCGTGCATGCGATGCAAGCAGATCACAATAGCACCATTCTGCCCCTCGGGTCTGGTCATCGCTAGTTTGTTCCCACCCCCATGTCGCGACTCCCCCCCCCCCCCCCCCCCCAATCTACCCCCGTGCTGTACCTAACTCTTTCCGACACAAAGCCTTCACCGGCGCTCGAGGGTA
Organism: Littorina saxatilis; assembly: GCF_037325665.1. Lineage (NCBI taxonomy): Eukaryota > Metazoa > Mollusca > Gastropoda > Littorinimorpha > Littorinidae > Littorina > Littorina saxatilis. The sequence goes on along the minus strand of NC_090258.1, from coordinate 557,721 downwards.
CTGCACAAAACCCAACATGATATTTTACAGCTTTGGTAACACCTCTACGTTCCGACAGTCCTTGTGAGTCAAACAAACAAACACCTCCAACAGCGCATTGCCCCAAGGGAAAGGAAACAAACACCTCCAACAGCGCATTGCCCCAAGGGAAAGGAAATGAGCGATGCGGGGTGAGTTGGTGGGGTGGGAGGGGGTTCGCTGGTAACAAACACTCAGTCACGGTCAAGAGCCTTGTTCTTGAGGCGTCAGCTATCGGCAATGGGAGACCCCAACTTATTGGTCGTGTTCTATTGTATTTATTGATGTATTGACCGATTCAATCACTGATTCATTGATTGGTTTATTATTAAGCGTATTAATGTATCTTCTGATCAGTTATTAATGGGCTTACTTACAGCAATCGATTAGACATAAATACACACACAAGAGAGACTCGTAGGCTGATTTGTTAATTTGATTTATTTTTCGTGAACATTTACGCGTGTTTCCCCATGAAAGCAACGAACAAAACATTGGTTGTTTCATTGTTATCGCCAGTCAAACTATCTTTTTTGTAAAGAATCTCATCGCGCTCCGTTTTACAGCTGAACAAAAAAACCAAAGATGTGATGATACAGTCGAACATGGGTTCTATCGATACAAGATTTGTTAGTCTTACAAAGGACACTAATCCACCCATCCCGCTGAGTGTGATATATTATAATTATATCTGTCTGTCTGGTTCATTCCCCACCTGTCACACGTCAAGAGTCCAAGATCATGCTGTTTCCCTGTGGGGGGTGGGGGATAGGGGATGGAGGGGGGGTGGGGGATGGAGGGACTCTTAGAATGTGTGCGTGCTTGATGTCTGTTTGGCATTGTTCTTCACTTGTCTGACATGTCTAAAAAAAGAAAACAAATAATAACCCCCCCCCCCCCCCGCCCACACCCCGGTGTTCTGTCTCTGTCAATGTGAAAACCCCAAATCGTAAAGACAAATGACAGGTAATGAAGTGAAACGTGTTGTATGGTTCTTCGGGAGTAGCAGTACATGTAACAGACCACATGCACGTCTTCGGTTCTTTCCACCTTGAGTTCTGCCCCCTGAGCAAACGGCATGATACATCCATTGCAACTAGGCCTACTCACTGAGGCAGCAACCATGTGTCTTTTCAACTTCGAGTTCTGACACTTTGATTGAGTAACGGCAATATTGCAACATCTTATCGAGTCATGTTTCCTTTCTACCTCGAGTTTTGCCTCTTTAGTTTGAACGGCATGATGCATGCATTGCAACATCTTATCGAGTCAGGTTCCATGTTTCCTTTCTACCTCGAGTTTTGCCTCTTTAGTTTGAACGACATGATGCATGCATTGCAACACCTCATCGAGGCAGCATCCATGTTTTTGTTCAACCTTGAGTTGTGACACTTTGGTTTGAACGGCATGATGCATTCATTGCAACACCTCATCCATGTTTCTGTTCAACCTTGAGCTATGACACTTTGGTTTGAACGGCATGATGCATTCATTGCAACACCTCATCCATGTTTCTGTTCAACCTTGAGCTATGACACTTTGGTTTGAACGGCATGATGCATTCATTGCAACACCTCATCCATGTTTCTGTTCAACCTTGAGCTATGACACTTTGGTTTGAACGGCATGATGCATTCATTGCAACACCTCATCCATGTTTCTGTTCAACCTTGAGCTATGACACTTTGGTTTGAACGGCATGATGCATTCATTGCAACACCTCATCCATGTTTCTGTTCAACCTTGAGCTATGACACTTTGGTTTGAACGGCATGATGCATTCATTGCAACACCTCATCCATGTTTCTGTTCAACCTTGAGCTATGACACTTTGGTTTGAACGGCATGATGCATTCATTGCAACACCTCATCCATGTTTCTGTTCAACCTTGAGCTATGACACTTTGGTTTGAACGGCATGATGCATTCATTGCAACACTTCATCCATGTTTCTGTTCAACCTTGAGCTATGACACTTTGGTTGAGCAGCGACAGGACACGTTCTCCCCTCCATTGACGAGTTTCTGTCAGAGTTTTCTCCCCTCCATTGACGAGTTTCTGTCAGAGTTTTCTCCCCTCCATTGACGAGTTTCTGTCAGAGTTTTCTCCCCTCCATTGACGAGTTTCTGTCAGAGTTTTCTCCCCTCCATTGACGAGTTTCTGTCAGAGTTTTCTCCCCTCCATTGACGAGTTTCTGTCAGAGTTTTCTCCCCTCCATTGACGAGTTTCTGTCAGAGTTTTCTCCCCTCCATTGACGAGTTTCTGTCAGAGTTTTCTCCCCTCCATTGACGAGTTTCTGTCAGAGTTTTCTCCCCTCCATTGACGAGTTTCTGTCAGAGTTTTCTCCCCTCCATTGACGAGTTTCTGTCAGAGTTTTCTCCCCTCCATTGACGAGTTTCTGTCAGAGTTTTCTCCCCTCCATTGACGAGTTTCTGTCAGAGTTTTCTCCCCTCCATTGACGAGTTTCTGTCAGAGTTTTCTCCCCTCCATTGACGAGTTTCTGTCAGAGTTTTCTCCCCTCCATTGACGAGTTTCTGTCAGAGTTTTTCCAACTGAGTACTCGCACAGCCTGGCGAGGTTCTCCTCCACGGAACAAAAACAACGTAACCAGCCAACCGTGCGCTGATGCGGATGAGTGCATCCGTGTTTCTCTGCTGATGGATCAACAAATCCTCGATGCTTGTTTTGCGCGCATCAACACTAGACACAGAGAGAACACCGCAATATTGACACAGAGACCTGTAAGGTCTACAAGAGCAAAGTGAGATTGTGTTATTTGATTTTCACAGCCTATAGAAATGTAACTCTAACAGATTTGTTTGTAGGAGTAAGAACTGTAGAGTATTGAGAGAAAACTGAGAATCTGTTATGTGGTCTTTACAACCTGAGGACTTTAAACCGGTAAGAGCTTGTCTGTGTGACAAAGACCACCTTGAAGAGGCAATTGTAAGGCACTTGTTTTGACTTCACATCTCAGAGACGACTTGTAACACTTGTCTGGCTTCTGAAGATTACTTGAAGTAGTTTCCTGAGAAAATCGTGAACATCTGTTTCCTTGTATCGGTTTGAATAGCAAGCTTGTTTTCTTGGGTTTGAAGTGGTGGACATTGTAAGACATTAAAAAAGTTTTGTTTTATGTTTTGAGGTTTTGAGAGCAAGCTTGTTTCGTTTATCGTCAGTGGCCTTCGAAGATTTCGTATCTTCAAAATCATAGTTCTGAGATAATGAGTGTTTTAAAAATCAAATTCCTCTTCACCAGATCAAAACGTGTAGATACGAGGTTTTCACTTTTTTGTTTTGAACTTTTTTGTTTTGAATTTAAGGAACAATTACGAGGATTTTCAACAGACTCGCAGGGATTCAAACAGACAATACGAGGTTTTCCCGCTAATGTCGCTAATGTCTCAACACCCAACGGCAATACGAGGTTTTTAAAATCAGGGAAAAAAGACCTTTGCAAAATAGATAGAGTTACAAGCTTTTCACAGATGATAGGAAAAAAATCAAGGGACGAAACCATGCAAAAATCCGAAAATCGGGAAAATGTAAGTTACGAGGTCTTCGGAGGCCACTGACGTTATGTAGAGAAAAAAGCCTGTAGTTTCCCGAGAGACTTGTCACAATCTGTTGCACTCTGTTGATTATAAGACTGAATTTGTTTCAGTATTAGGAGAGGGACTAAAAGATTCTGCGATTTCCCGAAAAGCCTGAGAAATCTGTTACAATATTTTGTTTAACTTGGAAGGCCTAGTAGTTGTCATAGTTGAGGACTCACGAGTAGGGGGGTTGAGCCTGTAAGTTGGTACGCTTTACTTTGAAGGAAAACTGTGAACATTGTTGCTTCTACAGTCGCACTTTTCGGAGAGCAAATTGTGAGTTGAACACTCGATTACACGCGAGAGAGTTACAGCTGAAATGATTCTTGAGCACTCGATTACACGAGAGAGTTACAGCTAATTGATTCGGAAAAGGCTAGCGCGTGTTTAAAAAGGATTGAGCCTGTAAAGTTCGTACTCTTTTATTTGAATGAAAAAGTGTCAACATTGTTGCTTTGTTAGCACCTTCTGAAGAGCAAACTGTCAGCTCTTGTTAGTGTTGAGAAGCTCGATGCACAAGTTTCGTGTTACTTGCGATAATTACATGGCGACCTGGGTGTTTCGCAAGTGTTGTACTCAGTCTGAAGTGACTCATTACTCATTTACGTATGTATGCTCACTTAAGTTGAGCCATGTGTGGCGCTAAAAACCCAATAGTTGCCATTTGAAATGCAAATATTTTCCCTTTCACGCATCTTCTTTGTATGCTGACAAAGACAGAACAGGTGACGTCACAAGACGCAATGTATGTCAGCCCTCTCGCTCCGTCAGCCAGACGACACACAACACAACGGACACAAACAGACAGGTCTCCACAAATGACTTGGTCCCCAACCCGGCTTGTTAACACATTTTACACGAGCAAGCAAGTAAAAAATAAAACTCGGGTCGACACAGAAAAAGGATGTTCTAGCTGACATCCGTTCCCCTTTTCTACCTGTTGGCTGCACAAGGTTTCTGGTTTCAAGTCCACTATAAACAAAGAAATACAACAGTTCGATGTGCTTCAGAGACTTTGATCAACTCGGGAGGTGTGATTGGGAAGAAGAAGATGGAAAGAATATATATATGCCTAATATGGTACACAAGCAGATCAATATAATGATTAAAACATTGTACCATCGATCATCTTATTAATTAATTAATTTATTTTTAAATAAGGCCGAAACGTTTTGTGTTCAATTGTACTTGAATGACAATGAAATCGATATTTCACGTACAGGATCTCCAGGATTCAATAAATCGTTTAGTATTGCACTTTTATCGCGTTTTGTATCGATACTCCAAGTAATGATCGGTCGTGTAGTTTACCATGCTATTTGATGCCTATGGCTGACCAAGACTTTACAATTGATTTCAACATGACTAAGCTGCACTAAGCGTAGAAAAAACAACACTTTCTGTTAAACAAACCTCCTTCTTCCGAAGAGTCGGCACAACTTGCCCTCTCAAAGGTTGACATTGTAAAGTTGCTTTGCATTATACACCATTCTTGTTTTCTGTTTAACAAACCTCTTTCTTACGAAGAGTCAGCAGAACTAACACTCTCAAAGGTTGAAATTGTAAAGTTGCTTTACATTATAAACCATTCTTCCCGTGATTCATTGACAGAGGTGTCGGCCATGTTGACAGATTCTGTGTCTCGCGGGAGACAGGGGCACAAAACATCTCGTTACAGCCCCGCACTCGCTGTTCCCACCCTTCCTCCACCCGACATGTCACTCTACCCCTCGCCCTCAAAGGGTCGGGGATTTCTATGAGATTAATTAACTTAGCACCTCATAGTCCCACAGGGCGAATCATATTAGCTGCGAGATCTCGCGTGTTTGGCCTTATTAGCTGTGAGATCTCGTGTGTTTGGCGTTATTAGCTGTGAGATATCGTCCTTGTTGCGTTATTAGCTGTGAAAACTGAAGGTCTCGACTAACCTGTGAGGAAAAAAAGAGTGTTTGATTGTAGCAGTGGTAATGTGATTAGTCTAACTGTTTTCGCTGTCTCCGGAGGCACATTAAGGGCAATGAAGCTCGTAAGGGTTGTTTTTCATTGGCTATTCATCGTTGTGTGCATTGTGAGTTATGGAGAGGTGGTCACTGATTTCATTAGCCTTGTTTTAACGGTTGGAGTTTTGTTTTGCTGTGGTGTGCGGTAGCATTACATTCTGCGCCTTTTTTTCCGATTTGTGAAAATCGTTTTTTTGTTCTGTTGGTTTAAACGTAAGTTTATTTTAACAAAGGTTACAATCATGACATGTATACAAAGTTCACAGAAACAGCAACAAGCTAGAAGCTTATAGATAGTGGTGTTCCTGCATGACAGTACAACATAAGTTTATTTTAACAAAGGTTACAATCATGACATGTATACACAGTTCACAGAAACAGCAACAAGCTAGAAGCTTATAGATAGTGGTGTTCCTGCATGACAGTACAACATAAGTTTATTTTAACAAAGGTTACACTCATGACATGTATACACAGTTCACAGAAACAGCAACAAGCTAGAAGCTTATAGTGGTGTTCCTGCATGACAGTACAACATAAGTTTATTTTAACAAAGGTTACAATCATGACATGTATACCCAGTTCACAGAAACAGCAACAAGCTAGAAGCTTATAGATAGTGGTGTTCCTGCATGACAGTACAACATAAGTTTATTTTAACAAAGGTTACACTCATGACATGTATACACAGTTCACAGAAACAGCAACAAGCTAGAAGCTTATAGTGGTGTTCCTGCATGACAGTACAACATAAGTTTATTTTAACAAAGGTTACAATCATGACATGTATACACAGTTCACAGAAACAGCAACAAGCTAGAAGCTTATAGTGGTGTTCCTGCATGACAGTACAACATAAGTTTATTTTAACAAAGGTTACAATCATGACATGTATACCAAGTTCACAGAAACAGCAACAAGCTAGAAGCTTATAGTGGTGTTCCTGCATGACAGTACAACATAAGTTTATTTTAACAAAGGTTACAATCATGACATGTATACCAAGTTCACAGAAACAGCAACAAGCTAGAAGCTTATAGTGGTGTTCCTGCATGACAGTACAACATAAGTTTATTTTAACAAAGGTTACAATCATGACATGTATACACAGTTCACAGAAACAGCAACAAGCTAGAAGCTTATAGTGGTGTTCCTGCATGACAGTACAACATAAGTTTATTTTAACAAAGGTTACAATCATGACATGTATACACAGTTCACAGAAACAGCAACAAGCTAGAAGCTTATAGTGGTGTTCCTGCATGACAGTACAACATAAGGCGGTAACGGGTTTTTGTTCTGTTCTCTCTCTCTCTCTCTCTCTCTCTCTCTCTCTCTCTCTCTCTCTCTCTCTCTCTCTGTCTCTCTCTCTCTCTCTCTCTCTCTCTCTCTCTCTCTCTCTCTGTCTCTCTCTGTCTCTCTGTCTCTGTCTCTCTCTCTCTCTCTCTCTCTCTCCCTCCCCCCTCCCCCCTCTATTTCTTCCTTTCTTTCTTCCGTTCTTTCTGTATCTGTTAATGTATCTGTTCCAGTATCCTTTTTATATTTAGTCAAGTTTTGACTAAATATTTTAACATCGAGGGGGAATCGAAACGAGGGTCGTGGTGTATGTGCGTATGTGTGTGCGTGCGTGCGTGCGTGTGTGTGTGTGTGTGTGTAGAGCGATTCAGACTAAACTACTGGACCGATCTTTATGAAATTTGACATGAGAGTTCCTTGGTATGAAATCCCCGAACGTTTTTTTTCATTTTTTTGATAAATGTCTTTGACGTCATATCCGGCTTTTCGTGAAAGTTGAGGCGGCACTGTCACGCCCTCATTTTTCAACCAAATTGGTTGAAATTTTGGTCAAGTACTCTTCAACGAAGCCCGGGGTTCGGTATTGCATTTCAGCTTGGTGGCTTAAAAATTAATTAATGACTTTGGTCATTAAAAATCTGAAAATTGTAAAAAAAAAATACAAATTTATAAAACGATCCAAATTTACGTTCATCTTATTCTCCATCATTTGCTGATTCCAAAAACATATAAATATGTTATATTCGGATTAAAAACAAGCTCTGAAAATTAAATATATAAAAATTATTATCAATTTTTTTTTTCGAAATCAATTTAAAAACACTTTCATCTTATTCCTTGTCGGTTCCTGATTCCAAAAATATATAGATATGATATGTTTGGATTAAAAACACGCTCAGAAAGTTAAAACAAAGAGAGGTACAGAAAAGCGTGCTATCCTTCTCAGCGCAACGAATACCCCGCTCTTCTTGTCAATTCCACGTGCACTGCCTTTGCCACGGGCGGTGGAGTGACGATGCTACGAGTATACGGTCTTGCTGCGTTGCGTTGCGTTCAGTTTCATTCTGTGAGTTCGACAGCTACTTGACTAAATATTGTATTTTCGCCTTACGCGACTTGTTATTTATCTATTTATTTTGTTATTGATTTAGGTATGTATTCATTCATTCATTCATTCATTCATTCATTCATTCATTTATTCAATCATTCAGCTATTATTTATTTATGTTTTTTGTATGTATTTATCGTTTTATTTCTTGTTTTATTTCTTGTTTTATTTCTTGTTTTATTTATTGGATTTTGTTAAGATAATGAATAATTGTTTTGATTATCTAACTATTTGATAATACGAGGAATTGTTCCAACAACATGCTCGTTAGAGTATAGGATACATTTGGGTTGTTCTTAAATTTTATATTTTACTTCTTTAGAAACATTTCAATATTTTAGTCGCGTAAGCTAGCAATTAAAAATTATCGGTTTGTTTATTTCCACTATTTATTGACCGGGTGAAATGTTTCCCAAGCAGGAAATGTTCTAGTTTTCCTTTATTTTCAGCGCTTATGTTCACAGTTTTAACATTTCTAAACACTCACTCTGTGCCTGTGTTTGTTTTAACCAATCACCTGTTCAGTTTCTTGACACACTTTGTGATATTTGCCTCGTCCCTTACCAAACTTACACTAAAACATTTGTTCAATTTAATTTTTTTATTTAAGAAAGCAGAATATGTTTGACACCTGCCAAGGTGTGTTTTTCTGGTTTCAAATTCTTGTAGTAAAAGGTGCAGTCTGGGGTTCTCTCCTTCATTCTGTGCTTTGACACGCGTCGAGGGGTGGAGAAAAGCAAAGCATGGACAAACAACTCACACGAGACGTACCGTCAAATGAAATGCCACAGAACAAAGCGCTCACAAGACGGCACAAACAGTGCACTTGTGTCTCCAGGCCTTCTCAATCGGAGTGTCACTTTTCTTTTATATAGGCTTGGGGGGACATATTTAAAATGATAGACGTTTGGATTTAATATTTCATTGGGCATAGGTCTTAATGTGGGTGTTTTATTTATTTGGTTCTTTGTTTGTTTGTTTGTTTGTTTGTTTGTTGGTCAGTTGGTTTGTTTGTTTGTTTGTTTGTTTGTTGGTCAGTTGGTTTGGTTTGTTTGTTTATTTGTTTGTTTGTTTGTTTGTTAGGTTTTTTGTTTGTTTGTTGGTTGGTTGGTTGGTTTATTTCTTTATTTCTTTCTTTCTTTATTTCTTTATTCATTAATTCATTAATTCATGCATTCATTTATTCATTCCTTCATTCCTTCATTTATTCATTTATTTATTCTTGTTGTTGTCGTTGTTTGAATACTTCTGCTCTGTTGAATCATTTCTTCATCATAACTAGAACTTGCTGCGAGCTTAACCTCAAAAGGATGGTTATTACTCTTAACGTGTGTGTTTTTCGTTTGAAATATTTCATTCTTATGTAATATTATAGTTGTGTATTGTGAACAATAACAACACAATCAATTGATAAAGAGGTGTCGTAATTTATGTGAACAATATGTGAACAATATGTGAACCCATGTTAACTTGCTTTTTATGTGCGAAATGGGATATCATTCCATTGTGCAATTGAAATTTTGTGAGAAACAATATGGGTAATATTAATATTATTGTGTACCTTGGGTCATGCGCTTAAGAGGAACTTTGCGTTGTGGGGGTACGGAGGTAACCCATCACACTCTTTCTAGTTTTTGCCTTTGCTTTGTTACTTGTGTTAAACCTTTTTTCACACACTTGCAGTGAATGAGGTTGCAGCGCAGTGTATCGAGTTCCAGCTCGTTATTCTTGCTACGTTGTGTCTGTCAGGGCAGCGCCCTCTTCCCCTCCCCCCTCCCCCCGTGTAGCAAGGGGGTGAAAACACTGTCCGTGTGTTTTGTCAGGCGTGTACATGCACACGACGTAACTAGGTCAACGTGGACCGGCCTGGTCGCACATCACTCAATGAAGAGAGGTTGCTAAAAAAAAAGAAAGAAAAAACAAGTCGCGTAAGGCGAAAATACAACATTTAGTCAAGTAGCTGTCGAACTCACAGAATGAAACTGAACGCAATGCAACGCAGCAAGACCGTATACTCGTAGCATCGTCAGTCCACCGCTCACGGCAAAGGCAGTGAAATTGACAAGAAGAGCGGGGTAGTACTTGCGCTGAGAAGGATAGCACGCTTTTCTGTACCTCTCTTCGTTTTAACTTTCTGAGCGTGTTTTTAATCCAAACATATCATTATCTATATGTTTTTGGAATCAGGAACCGACAAGGAATAAAATGAAAGTGTTTTTAAATTGATTTCGTAAATTTAATTTTCATATTAATTTTTATATATTTAATTTTCAGAGCTTGTTTTTAATCCAAATATAACATATTTATATGTTTTTGAAATCAGCAAATGATGGAGCATAAGATGAATGTAAATTTGGATCGTTTTATAAAAAAAATATTTTTTTTACAATTTTCAGTTTTTTAATGATCAAAGTCATTAAGTAATTTTTAAGCCACCCAGCTGAAATGCAATACCGAAGTCCGGGCTTCGTCGAAGATTACTTGACAAAAATTTCAACCAATTTGGTTGAAAAATGAGGGCGTGACAGTGCCGCCTCAACTTTCACGAAAAGCCGGATATGACGTTATCAAAGACATTTATCAAAACAATGAAAAACACGTATGGGGATTTCATACCCAGGAACTCTCATGTCAAATTTCATAAAGATCGGTCCAGTAGTTTAGTCTGAATCGCTCTACACACACACACAGACAGACACACACACACACACACACACACACACACGCACGCACATACACCACGACCCTCGTCTCGATTCCCCCCTCTACGTTAAAACATTTAGTCAAAACTTGACTAAATGTAAAAAGATATTTAAGATGAGACTGAGACATACAGGGAAAGGAAAAAAGATCAAGAAATAGAGGGAAGGACGAAAAGACCGACTATGTTGTTTTAACGTCCTCTTATGAAAGACAGAGAGAGAGAGAGAGAAGAAGAGACAGCGGGACACAAGGTGGAGTAGGATTAATGGTCTTGTTCGTATTTGAAATCGGGGCGTTAGTAGGTACATTCAATACTATGCCAAATGCATGGCTCATATTTTGCAAATGTAAAGAAAACAAGTGTCTCTATTGCATGTTCTAGGGATTACTATGTCATCTTTACTGATTTTGAGTTATCGCGACTCAAGTTTTGATATTTTTTTTCACAAAAAAATCAAATTAAAAAAATATTAAAAAAAAAAACTAAGTGTCTGACAGACAATTCTCTAGAACATGAAATAGTTAATAGTATTCAAAACAATCGTGCAAAGTGGCAATGCTGTAGCTTGATTAGTTCTTGAGATATCATGTACCCAGTATTTCCAATTTCGCAACATATCATATTTCATAAAATATGTAATAAATGCATTTTTTTTTACAGTATCATTTTTTGGTTGATTTTTTACAAAACTAGAACCATTTTGACATATGCATGCCAAATGGTTTGCAATTATTCCTATTACTTTGGTATTTATGGCCATGAACAAAATGATACTCCCGTCTGACCGATGATACTACCTTAAGACGTTTTTGTAGCTACTGTGATCGGCATTATAATTTTCCGGGGATGTGTTTAGATGAAGGAACAATCGTATTCCATGTAAAAAGTCTGTGCATATTTTAAATAGCGAGCAGAATTGCCTTCACTGCCACTGTGCCTTTCAAAGTGTCATCGAAGTATTTGACAGCAAGCCTGTATGCCACAGATTACTAGCTGCACGTGTTCTGCTGTCGTTTGTTTATTCACCTGGTTTTGGACAGCTTATCAATGTGGACGAATTGGAGAGGGGAGAGTTGAGAAATAGGCTATGATCCGTTCAGGTGGTGTGTCTTTGTTGGTCGGGCTTCCGTCTGTCAAGGTGAAAGGTGCAAGGTGCAAGGTGCAAGGTGAAAGGTGCAAGGTGCAAGGTGAAAAGTGAAAGGTGCAAGGGAAAACGTTCTCCGGCAGGTGTTAACTAGGGGGAGAAAGTGTGTCCAGGAAGTATTGTGCATTGTTTTTCTTGGATTACGATGACAACGATGATGATGATGAGGATGGGGATGGTGGCTCTTCTCACATTTATGTAAAAGTATTGTTATTTTATGTTATACGGTAGTCTCTGTCTGTCTGTCTGGTTTGCTGGCTTGCTGACTGGCTTGCTTGCTGGCTGGCTGGCTGGCTAGCTGTTTGTCTGTCTGTCTTTTTCTCTCAATCTGTGTGTGTGTGTGTCTCTCTCTCCCTCTCTCTCTCTATCTCTAACACTCTCTCTCCCTAGCAAGTGACCAAACTCATCCAAGCAGCAGTAAGATAAATCCACCCGGAGGTGTCTTAACCCGGGTATCCCGGGTGGACCTGTCACGTTGCCACCCTTCGGCCCGTCTCTAATCCGGGTAGGTCGTCTTTAGGGTCAGCATCTCAAGCGTACTGTGTTGTGTTCCGGGTGGCGGGGTGTGTGTGCGGGTGGAAGCAGGACACAGAAGGAACATACCCGTAAGAGGATTTAACCTCTCTGACGAAGTGTGAGTGAGAGAAGCTCATTTTTGTTTGTTTGTTTGTTTGCTTAACGCCCAGCCGACCACGAAGGGCCATATCAGGGCGGTGCTACTTTGACATATAACGTGCGCCACACACAAGACAGAAGTCGAAGCACAGGCTTCATGTCTCACCAAGTCACATTATTCTGACACCGGACCAACCAGTCCTAGCACTAACCCCATAATGCCAGACGCCAGGCGGAGCAGCCACTAGATTGCCAATTTTAAAGTCTTAGGTATATGACCCGGCCGGGGTTCGAACCCACGACCTCCCGATCACGGGGCGGACGCCTTACCACTAGGCCAATCGTGCGTGCCGGTGAGAGAAACTCACTGCTTTCAGCCGATCCTTGACCTTAGAAATAAGGATGAGTTAGAAATAATGCCCCCCCCCCCCCCCCGAACAATATATGACTAACACATTACTTTCTTCTGGGGTGTTTTATGCTTATTTTGTTTATAAAGTTGGGGGGGGGGGCGGTGCTATTCTTTCACGACATGTAAAGAGATCATATATATATTTTAAAATGAAGATGTATGATTGAAACAGGGATCCTTGCTTATTTGATTTTAGCGGAGCTGATGGACGTGTGAAGGTTGAGGGTTTGCTTTGTCATTGTGGATGCTAATCGCCAATTGGGATCAAGGGCCTTCCTCATTAACTCATTGTCTCCCAGGTACGGATATATCCGTACCAAAACATATGGCTCTATCTGACCAGGTACGGATATATCCGTCCCAACACAAATGGCTCTATTTGACCAGGTACGGATATATCAGCTCAGACTGTTAGCTTCAGTCGCTTCCCGTAACGTCGATCTGACGCCTTCATTCCAGCGTGTTGATACACGGCAGTTTCTACACAGTTACTACTATTCTGAATGACCTGCTGCATCACAGCTGGTCTCGGTTAAAACAAATTTGGTCAACATATGTGGGGTAGAAAGTGTTCAACAACATTATTACTCGTGTTTATTGGAGCCACGTGTATTTTATGTGTGTGTGTGTGTGTGTGTGTGTGTGTGTGTGTGTGTGTGTGTTTGTGTTTGTGTTTGTGTGTGTGTGTGTGTGATGATATGTCTTCTTTTATTTATTGTTGTTACGAGTTGAAACTGGTTATTCTTCATGACAGTCAAATCTGTCTTAAAGGTCAGGTTTTGCACTGCGGGGTGTATATACTGTTATCGCAATATCAGTATAATACGAAGCAAGCCATATAGCCTTGTTGAACCTTCGGAGTTTGAATGCATTTTTTAAATTATTTTATTCTAGTTTTAGTCTATCAACTCGCTTATACCCGGGGTGGCGGCAACTCGCTTGTACCCGGGGTGGCGGCAACGGGAGAAAGACAAGCTCTGACTTCGTGATGGAGAAAAACAATTTCAAGTGTTGAAAGTTGTGCTTCTCGGAACTTAGACTTGTGATTGTGTGGAAAGCGAAGTGCGCTGAATAAACAAGCCGAGAGAGGCATTGTGTGAAAATTGTTCGGGGTAGAGAGGGTTGAAATATATCCCCCGACCCCGCCCCCCACCAGCGGGGGTGATGGAAGTGAAGAGTATCGGATGTACCCTGTGGGACGGGCTGCTATGCGACTCCCGGCCCTGCCACCCCACAGCCTGTGTAGACCGCGTGCAGCTACCTCCGTTCTGTCAATGAAGGTTGGAATGTTCGCAGCGTAGGCTGTAGTCAGTATTGTGTCAATGAATTCTAGAGCCCATAGACAGGCAGACAGACTAAATAATATTGCAGACAAACAGACAGACAAACAGACAGACAAACAGACAGACAAACAGACGGACATCTCGTTGTGCTCCCTTAATTACAACTTTCAATTACGGCTTTGTATTTATGCAACTGAATAAAAAAACCTGTTTAAACCAACAGACGGACAGACAGACAGACAGACAGACAGACAGACAAATTGACAGACAAATTGACAGACGAACAGACGGACAAACAGATGGACAGACAGACATACAGGTGACAGAATAGGTAGGCGCGTAAAAAGAAAGGGAGAAAAGGACGAAGAGAGGCAGAACGAGTCAAATAAAGACGAGACAAAGAGAGAGAGAGAAAAAGCTTCCTTCCACTTTCACACCCAGACACATCCAGTGCCATCCATCATGATCACACCCGTATATCTCCTCCCTGTGATGCCGCCACCCGACACACAGACAACACGCGTATCGATTGCACGTCTTCCCACCCGCCACGCTCCGCTGAGCCTTTCAGGTCGACACACAGGTGAGGATCAAAGGGAATATCGACAAACGCCGCCAGTGCCAGACAAGTCTTCCTCTCTGGCACCTTGTGGCAATGGGGCGCAGATGGCGTTGTTGTGTACACACAACTTGTCGGGTTCCGCTCGATGGGGGAGTTTTCTGTTTCTTTTTGTGGGGATAGAATCTGAACGAAAGGGATACAAGAAAACTGACTATAAGGGTTTAACGTCCTCTTATGTTTGAAAAAAATTGAAGGATAAAATGAAGGAGATGGAAAGGAAGCGGAAAGTGGCAGGACAGTGTTATACGCTTTTCATTATTATGTGTTGTGTACAGACAACTTGCCCTCGGTTCCGCTCGATGGGGGATTTTTCTTTTTCTTTTTGTAAAGATAGAATTAGAATCTGAATGCGGTGGATAAAATAACACGTGGAAGCTACCACTGACAGGACAGTGTTGTTCGGTTTACATTGTGGTGTTAAGTGGAAACTTGTTGCGTTTTGTGAATGACGCCGTTTGCCGTGGACTGAGCGTGTTGCACAGATTTTATGTTTGTGTGTGTGTGTTTTGTTGTTGTTTTATTGCGGGTCTGTAACACAGGGTGGGATGGAGGGGGAGGGGGGGTTCTGGGTTCCCTTCCCCTTACCCGGAAACTGAACTTTGTTCTCAAGGATGGACCCACTATACCCCTTTCAAAAGCACAATTGCAACAGCAGTAGGAAACAGACGCCTGGCCAGCCCCTATCCCCTCTCATGCACTAGGTCCAAGCCTGTAACACGCTGTTTTCAGGTAGAGGACAAGCTGAACAAAAAACTACACCAAAATCTGCTTTCTAATTTCAGACGATTTTCAGCTTGATGACCTACAGATGGGAACGATTATAGCATGGCCATTCTTGTTTGTTTGCGTTTTTTTTTTTTTTTTACAAACTTTGGCTGATTATTTTGTTCTGCTTTCATCTTTTGTCTGAGGACCTGCAGATGGACAAGAGCACGACATGACCTAGTTTGTGTGTTTGATATTGGCGCAGTGTTGACACACTTGGACTGATTAGTGCTCATTGTTGTGTGTGTCCAGACAAGAGCCAGGTGGAGGACCAGATCCACCGGATGAACGGCAAGGGCAAGAAGATGCGGAAGCCTCGCACCATCTACAGCAGCCTGCAGCTCCAGCAGCTCAACCGCCGCTTCCAGAGAACGCAGTACCTCGCGCTGCCAGAGCGGGCCGAACTCGCTGCATCCCTCGGCCTCACGCAGACACAGGTCAGTGTTCTCATTGGATAAGATACGATTCAGATAAAACGTTATTGATGTGTGTTGTGGCTCCTCAGCCTCATGCAGACATGTGTTAGTGCTTTCATTGGATAAGATCCCCCGAAAGCGGCGTATGGCTGCCTAAATGGCGGAGTAAAATCGGTCATATACGTAACAATCTACTCGTGCAAAAACATGGGTGAACGTGGGAGTTTCAGCCCATGAAGAAAGAAGAAGGAGATAAGATAAGACCAGATAAGATCGGATGATCGATAAGTTAGGATCAGATACATATTTATTGAGGGCTGTGGCATAAGCATACAAGCGAGCTTTTTTCAACCAACCCTCGCCCGGAGTGGGACTACTAAAAAGTCACAAATATGTATACACAGACATTGCACGCATGGAGGAAATACAATAAAACCATACGAGAGAGAGAGAGAGAGAGAGAGAGAGAGAGAGAGAGAGAGAGAGAGAGAGATGGGGGGGGGGGGAGGGAGTGAGAGAGAGAGGAGTCTCGCATCGTAAGGTGGGGCTGAGAAGTGCAAGTTTAGTGATGTGCATATCTTAGAAATTACACACCAGAAGCTGCGCCTGCGTAATTTGATTTTGATGTTGTAAGTAATGATTTGATTTCTTGTTTTTTTAACATGTGTATGTACGTGTCAGCCAGTGTTACTTTTTGTGATTTAACTCCAGATTCCCCTTTCGCTACAACTTAAAATCACACTGTTCTAAAAGGCAAATGAGTTCAGCCATGCTGCATACTGAAAGGAAAGCGTTTCCTCAGAGAAACGTACACCCACATATACCATAATGATGACAAATTAGGGAGCAGGCTGTACAGCTTGGTGTGGCAGACGGAGGGTATTAAGTAAAGGGAGGTGAAATGTGCCTGTACATTTTTAGAGGCTGTGGTATGGGTGGTGGTGGTGGGAGCGGGGAGAGACTGAAGGAAGGGGTGATAGGTGGGTGTGTATGTAGGCGATAAGGGAAAAGTCAACTCTAGAGTGTTCGCAGTCCGTGAACCGTGTCGGGGTAGATTTTAGACGGGGCTTACGAACCTACCCGTCACACGCCTGTCACAGTCGCGTTCTGTATGGGCGCAAAGAGCCCCATGCACCCGGTGACTCGTCTGCTTTTGACACCCCTTTCATTCCCACTCCGGACACAAACTTCACAAACTCTATGTTTTACGGGACCGTTACACGCACATACCCACCCCCACTGTTCTGTCGCTCTTTGTTTTCCGGGTGCGCTTTTTGAGGTCGGAGGGTTTTGCCTTTGGGTGGATATTTAAAGACAAAAGCGAAAGGAGGGGACATTTTGTTTTGACGCACATCGCTTCACTGCCTGTCCCGTATGACCCCAGTGCATGTTCATTATAATGGTGGTCAAAGGGGAGATTGTTGGGGGATGGGGGGTGGGTGGGGGAGAGGCAACACAAGGGGAAGGTTTTGTGTACCAGGTGACAGAATTTCTCGCACAAAGCACAGCGGAAGAATATTTGTTTGTTGTTTGCTACATATGAACTACACATCCTGAACTCAGGTCAAAATGAGTTCGGCTCATTCTCTCCCTGACAGGATGCCTTGAGTTTCCAAGGAAACCGATTTTTTTTGTTTACATATTTAGAGTTTTTGTAATGTATTATTGATATAAGCAGATTCGCGATCGTCGATAATGATTTTTCATGGTGTTTTGTACTTTTTAAATTACAAAGGAATTGATTTGTAAGACAGTTTCAAGCGAGCTATTTTTCGCGGCTGTGCAAACAACTCTAATATGGCAAAAATGTCACGTGATAATCAACCGTTTGGTTTCGGCGCTCACTGGAGCAGACGATTTTTTCTGTAACCAGTTGACAGTGATGAAACCATATATTACGGTCTCCTTCCGGTAGCAGTCCCAACATTTCGACCTTAGAACGATGTCTTTATCATAACTGTGAAGAACAGAACGGAGATCACTGTCGAAGTCGGCCAATCTGCAATCATTTTCGTCTCGCGAACACTGATCTCAAATTTAGATCAGTGCTCGCGAAAACCATATGGGAGATAACTCTGTATTTTTGTTTTGATAGATTCGCGTAGGACTGTAGCGTCCGGTCAGAGAGACAACTGGCAATAGCCGTGGAGCGATGCTTATCAGAATGATGAATTACAGTCAATGTACATGGTTTTTGTAACCGTGGTATTTGTCAAGATAAGGTGGTTGTAAGACTACATCATCGACTAACCGTGGTATTTGTCAAGATAAGGTGGTTGTAAGACTACATCATCGACTAACCGTGGTATTTGTCAAGGTGGTTGTAAGACTACATCATCGACTAACCGTGGTATTTGTCAAGGTGGTTGTAAGACTACATCATCGACTAACTAAACGATCCAACGTATGTTTGTTTTGTTTTCAAAATATCGAATGAATAAACAACCTTACATTTACTTGAGAGGAATAAAGAAGCGAGGAACATAAAAAACAATAAAAAAAAACATCCAAGGATTAGAACAAGAAACAATTACAATCAGGACAAAAAGAGGTTTTTTTAACATAAGGAATAACAGTGCCCCTTTTCGGAGAATATTGCTGAACGCTGGTATGGCGTTATATTGAAACCGAACAGTTCAGAAGATGTTGCCAGTCCACTTTCGTCCATTATAAAGTCCGTGCCATTAAATCTGTGGGAATCTTGTGTCAAGACCAGCTGGCATCTAATGGAATTGCAAACGGTTTCTGTGATGCTCTTGACAAGGCCTTTCTACAATCTGTACTCCAAAGACAAAACACAAATTGGTCAAGAGAGCTGTGGTTCTATGATTTCTAAACTATTGGCAAAGAAAATGAAATGAGGATTGTGTGATTGTTTAAAGTTGTAGTCTTGAGTGCCACCAGAAGCATCCTTTTAGCTTGAAAATGACAGTGACAAAAATGGCCTAGTAAAGTTCTTGTTTGCAGACATGACGAGTTGATTGAAGCACATGTGTGCGTTTTGTTTATTTTGGTTACTTCGTTCTTAGTTCAGATGCCCTTCGTTTCAAGATGGCTTTCTTTGACTTCCGGTCCCGAGTCACCCAACTCACATGGTTTCAGACAACCACCCCCTACCCCGTACGCACCCCTCCCCCACCTACCCTCAGACGTGTGGGTTGTGGCACAAAAAGTATTTTTCACAATGACTCTTTGATGGAATTGAGTGTGAAGCACCCACCCCTGAACACAGTCACACGGCTTTGTGGCGAGGCAAATTGCATTGTACTTCCAACAAGTCAAAAGAAAGAGATGGAAAGATCAGCCTGTCCATGTGATGCGTATCTTGTGATCTTTGACCTCGCGCTCGTCTCGCTCTCTCTACATCCCGTCACTCCAGCTGCAGAGCTACAATCATTACCCCTCCCCGTCACCCTACCCCGTGTCCTCCCTCTCCCACCCCGACCCCAGTGCCCCCCCCCCCCTCCTTCCATAACACTCACACGAACACGCCAGATTCTCTCACCCACAACACACCAATTCCCCACAACAGTCTGTTTGGTTTAAACTAGTTTATAATCTTATTCGTTTTTCATTTGAACTTTATTTAAAATAAAATAAATGTTGCAATCAGGCCACGGGGTGCCTCGTTCTCGTGGTGGGGGGGTACCTTTCTCTCATTTGTTTTGTTCAATACATACCATCCAAGTGTAATTGACATAGCTTGTTGATTTTGTTTAAAGAATGATGCCTTCCCACATTTAAAGACCTGAAGAAAATGATGATACATTGTTCTGTTAAACAACGAGTCGTGCAAAGGGAGGTACATCTACAAACTGATGGAACAGAGAGTCTAAAAATACAAGGTCCAAACAGAGAAGAATTCTGAATAATAGAGAAAGGACAAACATCCAAACAGAGAAGAATTCTGAATAATAGAGAAAGGACAAACATCCAAACAGAGAAGAATTGTGAATAATAGAGAAAGGACAAACATCCAAACAGAGAAGAATTGTGAATAATAGAGAAAGGACAAACATCCAAACAGAGAAGAATTGTGAATAATAGAGAAAGGACAAACATCCAAACAGAGAAGAATTCTGAATAATAGAGAAAGGACAAACATCCAAACAGAGAAGAATTGTGAATAATAGAGAAAGGACAAACATCCAAACAGAGAAGAATTGTGAATAATAGAGAAAGGACAAACATCCAAACAGAGAAGAATTGTGAATAATAGAGAAAGGACAAACATCCAAACAGAGAAGAATTGTGAATAATAGAGAAAGGACAAACATCCAAACAGAGAAGAATTGTGAATAATAGAGAAAGGACAAACATCCAAACGGAGAAGAATTGTGAATAATAGAGAAAGGACAAACATCCAAACAGACACAGTGAAACCTAATAGCCGCTTTATACATAAAGGCGGCTAAAAAAAACCCGGGACGTTCTGGAATAGGACAGTTCACTTCTCGTAGAAGCTACCCGGTTTGAGTGCCTCGTACCCTGAACCCCACACCTCGTCTTTCCAATGCCAGGAAAGTAACAGCCTTCTGGGTCTCGAACCCCGAATCGCACGAAGCCCGAGCCTCATCTTGGCCGCCTGCCACATCCCGCCCTGCTTCCCGCCAGGCGCCGGTGACACGTCCTTTGAACAGTGCCTGTCATGGCTGACACTTCGTCCCCCTCCCCCTGTCACACTAGCACCCCCCCCCCCCCCTCCTCATGTCCCTCCACCTCCTCTGCTTCCTGAAGTCGCTACCCTCTCTACGCCTTGTACTTCTTTCTTTCTCATTGTGCCTATTCCTTCCCTGTTCTCTCTCTCTCTCTCTCTCTCTCTCTCTCTCTCTCTCTCTCTCTCTCTCTCTCTCTCTTCCTCTGTGTATCTCTTCCTCTCTTTCTCTGTCTCGGTCTTTCTGTCTGTGTTTCTCTCTGTCTTTCTGTCTTTCTGTATTTCTATCTGTCTTTCTGTCTTTCTCGGTCTTTCTCTCCCTCTCCGTGTCTGCTTTGGTTGGCCGATACAACTTGCAGTAAAACAGTTGAATGTAGATTAGTTTTTTTTGTTTCAACACAGTTTGACTCCCGCCTTTTGGGGGGGGGGGGGGTATACTTCTACTCTTGTAGGAACGTGCTTTTCATGTTTATTTCTGTTTTTATTATTATAATTGTTGTATCATGTTCAAATTAGGGTTAGGGTTATGGTTATTTTATTTTCGTATAAGTAAAGGGATTTTAACACAATTCCTTGAACCGTTTTCGTTTACATGCACGTGTGTACCCAATTGTTTTTGTAATTTTACCCGTTTTAGAATGGCAAATACTGGCTGTGTTGCCCCGCAGTCCGCCCCTTTCTCTCTATCACTCTGTCCCTCCCAGAACTCCATCTCCCACCCCACCCCCACCCCACCCCTTTCGAGACTGCTGCCTCATTTCCTTTTATTTTCAATTACTGCTGGACTGTCACCCGTTTCCTTCCCGTGCGTGTCACTGTTTTCATTTCTCCCGTCGTTAAAGACTCTTACAATAGTGTTTGACAGCATGTAGGACTGGGGACCTCTGCAGCGGTTGGCCTCCCTACACAATGCGTCTTGACTGTTTCCCAAATGTGTGATCATTAAGAATATGGGCTGTGAGATGGAAGTTGGGGGATTCTAAGCCTAACTGTATTGCGAACATATTTGAGTAAAATACATTGTGGTTGAAATAATGTAGCAACAGGAAAATAACAAAACACAATAGAGTTATACACAAATCAAAAAACGTAAAACCAAACACACAACAACAACAACAACAACAACAACAACAACAACAAAATCAAAACAAAACAAAACAAAACAAAGCAAAACACACAAAAGAACAAAGCCAACAACCCAACAAACAAACATGGGCACAAAAAGCAGCACTACTCAAATCCAGAAAAAAATAACCTTACTGAATGTAGTCAGTTTCGAAGATATTACTTAAACGATTTAGTAAACGGCAAATAAAGAACAGATTTAAAAAAAAAAGAAATTATGTACTGCTTTTTTTGTTAAAACAAATTGTTGGCAAAATAATATCCTCCTTTATTTGTTGTGGCAAGACTAGACCCTATAGTCCCCATTAATACGCAGACACATAGTTAGCCTTTAGTTGTTGTGGCAAGACTAGACCCTATAGTCCCCATTAATACGCAGACACATAGTTAGCCTTTAGTTGTTGTGGCAAGACTAGACCCTATAGTCCTCATTAATACGCAGACACATAGTTAGCCTTTAGTTGTTGTGGCAAGACTAGACCCTATAGTCCCCATTAATACGCAGACACATAGTTAGCCTTTAGTTGTTGTGGCAAGACTAGACCCTATAGTCCCCATTAATACGCAGACACATAGTTAGCCTTTAGTTGTTGTGGCAAGACTAGACCCTATAGTCCCCATTGATACACAGATACATAGTTAGCCTTTAGTTGTTGTGGCAAGACTAGACCCTATAGTCCCCATTAATACACAGACACATAGTTAGCCTTTAGTTGTTGTGGCAAGACTAGACCCTATAGTCCCCATTAATACGCAGACACATAGTTAGCCTTTAGTTGTTGTGGCAAGACTAGACCCTATAGTCCCCATTAATACGCAGACACATAGTTAGCCTTTAGTTGTTGTGGCAAGACTAGACCCTATAGTCCCCATTAATACGCAGACACATAGTTAGCCTTTATTACTTTGTTTCATTGCAAAGAACATCGGACTCTCAGAAACTGAATTAAAATTTCAAACATGATTTGAAAATGCTCGTGCAGCCGTGACACATCTGTCTGGTACTGTGTGTTTTGCTGAGTGTGATAACCAAGTCAATTGGTTTCGCCCCTGTTTCATAATTTAGATGGGCAGAAAAAGACGCTGTGATTTAATGAACTCATTTCGAAGGGGTCGGGTGGGGTGGGTTGGGTCGGGAGGGGTGGGTTGGGTCGGGTGGTTGCATGTTACTGAGATTGGCACAGCTGTATTTGAATGGTGTCCATTGACTAACACAAACTTCACTTTCTTCCAGTAGTTTTTGTTTTGTTTTACTATTCCCCAATAATTTCCAGTTCAATGTTCAATTATATATAGTTTTGCTAATAGCCCGACTGGAAGATTTATGAAAGCAAAAGAAATGTGGAAAAAGGCACGTACATGTACATAATACACAATATGTATCCTGTACATAGCAAATTTGTTTGCACAGAAATGTCACGACACTATTCCATTGCGCGTTTTGTTGTGTGAGAAGATCTTGGAGAAGCTACTTTTTGGATGAGATTTCTTTCTTTGCAGATCCTTTTAACCCATCGTATAATATATCGTATAATATATCGTATATCGCTGTGAAAATAATGTTCATCATGATTGTTTCTAAAGGTCATTCCGCGGCTAACGTATTTCCGTTTGTGTTTAATTTGAGTAAAGGTTAGTTTGACAAAATAATGTTTATTCAGAGTTAGCGTATACATGTGGGTAAAACTAAATAAAATGGTAGTTTTTGCTTAACGTTCTTTGGACCGATATAGCTATGATAATGTATATATAGCTATGATAATGTATATATCATTGCTCTCTGGGACTCATTCATTGCGTTTTGTATACATGTGTTTGCCTCTAAAGTGCTGTGTGTAATTGGTGTATGTTATTGTTGTGTTTTTTATCTTCATGTTTTAAAATTATCTCCACAACTTATAAAGTATACTTTTACACTAGAATTATGTTTAAACAAATCAAGTATGTATGTTTAACATTATTCTTATGAAGTTTTTTTACAACTATTTAGAATAGAACAGGATGGATGTTTTGAATGTCAATCACTGGGAGCAGTCAGAAGAGTAAGAATTCTGTTTTGTTCTCACTATCATTTGCTTATGAAGATCATGATGTTGTTCCATTGCTTAGTCAGTCCTAGAAATAATGTCCAAGACCTGTCTTACCTTGCTGTTATTAGTATTTTTGCCCTCTTTCATTACGATGCTATGGTATTTCTGTGGGTCTCCACATGTGTTTGTTTATAAGGCGGAAGTGACCTCCCCTTGTACACAATAGGCCCTCAGAGGAAGCCTACGGACAGACTAGAATAGAACATGCACATAACACAGAAGGTCTGCACAGCACACTCACACACAGCAATACAGCACACCGTCTTGTACCTCCTTCTGCCCTGCCGAAGTCGGGGTATCCTTTTTAATCCACCGAACAATTAATATCCACAGCCATGTGTGTCTCCTGCCTCCGAACACACACGCTACAGAGCTCGACTCGATGTGCGCAGTTTCGTATAAAAATTATTTTCCAAATTTCCCCACTGTGTTTTATAAAATAATCATATTATGAAAGCACATACATTCTTATCTTAGTTGTTATGTATTCATTGTTAGCAAACATCGGCATTATTCATGTTTTACTTTAAACGCAATCATTGTTATTTATAGATCACAGGCACTTGATGTAAGTAGGTCACACACGTGTAAATGTTGTGCCCAGTCCTTGTTTTTGTTTCTGTTATTATTTTAGTTAGCAGGTCCAGTTGAGCACGTATTAAGTATCATGTACCCACTACTAGTCAGTGTGCATTTTAGTTAATGGACTGATGATGTTATTTGTATGGAGTCGACGCACGTGCGAGGATATGTATGTGTGGGAGGTGGGGGGGGGGGGGCGCGGGAGATGGAAGCTTGCTGTATGTTATGTAATGTATATATTGTGTGTGATACGTGGAAATGTGATACTATTTATTTGCATGTATGATACAGGTACAAATGTGTGTGATACATGAAATGTGATATGAATGCTGTTTTTATATGTTATACTCTTACTTTCTCCCAAGCGCAAGACAAATTCTTCTATGAAAATTGAAGCCAATAAAATTTGAGTTGAGTTGAGTTGAGTATATAGCTATGATAATGTATATATAGCTATGATAATGTATATATAGCTATGATAATGTATATATAGCTATGATAATGTATATATAGCTATGCGTGAACGTAACCAATGGAAGAAATGAAAATAGCAAAACGAAAAACAAAACAAAACAGAAATTACTCCCCCCCCCCCAAAAAAAAAAAAAAAAAAAAACCCAATAAACAACAACAACACAACAACAACTACTCATAACCAAAGTTTGGGTTTTAAAAAATAAAAAAGAAGATTGATATATTTCATGGTTGCAAACTCACATTAGACGTTAGAAAAAGGAACGAAAACGAAAAAGGAACAAAACAATGATGATGAAAAAAGAATAAATTTCCCGTGTGGCGTGTAGTGCACCGACAGCAGAACGGAAACGGAAAACACGCCACAGTATTTGACGCTCACAACGACGTTATCCAAGAATGAGAAACAGGAACACAACGTCCAAAGGCAATGCTTTATTTTATTTCTCTCGTACAATTTTTATGTCCGGGAATTTTTTGGCACGAATATCACCAATAAAGGTTTCTTTAACAGTGGAATGCAAAGGGATTTTTTTAAATCACAGCGTGTGACTACAATTTACCTTATCGTCGTTTCAAGCTTTTGTGAATATTCTTCATAAAAAAAGATGCAGCAAAACTCTCGCGACAAAACAGCGCTTTACTTCAAGTTAAGGCCACTATCCCTTTTAAATGTTTTTGTCATGAATTCAGTGAAAGGGTCGTACAGCTAATTGTATTTCAATCAAAGGGCAACAGTCTTTGAGGAATGTACGCCAGCTCACATCACACTCCCTGCCAACTTCTCGGCCTCATCCGGCCGTTCAAACGGAAGATCATCGAATAGATCGTCCGAGCAGAATCCATATATTAGGTTTAAGCACAGCAAAGATCACAGGCGATATTCATTTGAATGTTTAGTCAAAGGTAACTGTACACAAATTATCCGCCAACGGTGGTATACCAACTGAAGTGAAAAATGAAACAAACTCAGTAGATGCAGGGCAAATGTACTCTAGACACACATCAAATCTCCTTCACACACTTCCCCTTATCCGCACACCTCCTGGAAAAAATTCAGGTGAACGCGTCTTCGCAGAAACATCCCCAGTCATAGTTTCACAGTTCACAGATTGCACATCCACCTTGCTTCCGCCGTGCACTTCCGGTGAAGGAATCCAACACATTCATTGGCTCAGAATCACTCCCGGTGAAGGAATCCAACACATTCATTGGCTCAGAATCACTCCCGGTGAAGGAATCCAACACATTCATTGGCTCAGAATCACTCCCGGTGAAGGAATCCAACACATTCATTGGCTCAGAATCACTGTCACTTGCAACAATCCTTCGCCGAAATCACTCTTGTGGAGAATTTGAGGTGAACTCAGCTCCATCCAACACTCACAATTGAGAATCGACACGTCAGAAAATACAACCACTTTACTCCCTGGCGTGCACTTCCGGTGAACAAATCCAACACATGTGTAAGGTCGGAATCACAAAACGTTCAAAATCAAAACTCAGAATTAATCCTCCTTCCAAATCAGGCTTCCTGCAAACTTGAGGTGAACTCAACTCCGTCACAATCTCACACCTCACACCACTCCACACATTCCCGAAGAGGAAAACAACTATGAAGTGTGCATGCACTTCCGGTGAACAGATCCAAACACAGTTGTCAGGTGAGAATCACAAAACTGTCAGCAATCATAATTCAAGAAACAATCTTCAAGTCCAAGCTTCCTGCAAACTTGAGGTGAAATCAACTCCGTCAAAATCACACATCCCACATCACTCGACACGTCCCAGAAGAGAAAAATCACGCTGAAGTGTGCAGGCACTTCCGGTGAACAGATCCAAACAAATGTTGTAAGGTGAGAATCACAAAACTCTCAAAAATCAGAAATCATTCTCTAAAACTTAAGGTGAAGTTCAGTTCATGAACAACACACAGCTGACAGCACTGGACAGGACGACCACGGTGAAGTGTGCAGCACCTTTTGCCCCACACCGGTAACAGACGACGTTAAGGTCGGACCAGGTGAGGCTCCCTCTCTCTCTCTCCGCAGTCTGGCACAAAGCTACAGCCCTCTAACGGGGCCCCACTTATATACAAGACTAAAATTGACCAATTTGAGGCAAGGAGTCATTTTCTCTCGGTTAGAACGCCATTTACCCCAACCTGATTGCCCCAAAGTATTAGTTTTGTCAACAGCCAAATTTGCCTTGATTACACGCAATTTTCTTCGACGCCCAGCCTTAAAATTTCATAATGGCGGCTGATTAGGCGGTTTTAACGCTGGGCGCTTAATTTATTTGACAAGACATCGCACTTATCGCCGCGACAAACGAGCACGCGCTTACTGAATCTTTCATTACCGCCATGCGCGGACACAAAATGCAATTGATTTTCCCCCCTACCTAAATTGCCGCCGCATGGAGTAATGACTGGAATAAAAGCAAATTAAACATTATTTTCTTCTCACTCGATCGGCGGCTGGCAAAAGGCCTGTGATCACCTAGCGTTTTTTTCGGGGCCGGTTCCGAGGCCTGCTCCATGATAATCAGCCTGTCAAACGCGCGCTACCTTGTTACGTCACAGCCCCTGTGTTTTGCCGGTGTCAGGGTGATGGTTAGCGCAGCGATTCGGACCGGAATAAAACATGGTCTGGGCCGCGGAATTGGGCTTTGGAAGGAAATGAAAATAAAGAAAAACACTGGAATCAAGTGGCACAAAACATGGGTTGGAATGCGGAAGTGGGTGAGAGTTCTGGAATCTGTTGAGTACGATTTTCTCTGTGTGCACAAGGCTTCGTCTATATGGGTATTCTGGTGTCTGCACACACTTGTCAATGAACTTTGCATCTTGTATGTGTGCACAAGGCTTCGTCTAGATGAATAGATGGGTATTCTGGTGTCTGCACACACTTGTCAATGAACTGTGCATCTTGTATGTGTGCACAAGGCTTCGTCTAGATGAATAGATGGGTATTCTGGTGTCTGCACACACTTGTCAATGAACTGTGCATCTTGTATGTGTGCACAAGGCTTCGTCTAGATGAATAGATGGGTATTCTGGTGTCTGCACACACTTGTCAATGAACTTTGCATCTTGTATGTGAGCGCCTGATTTAGTATATTTAAAATGTAGATATTTTCCATTGCCTCCAATAAATAAACGCAAAGGATTCAAGCTTAAGGAAAACAGTTATCTTTGACCGCTGTTTCCTACTTATGCTGATTATTTCTTTTGCGATAAGTTTTTAGATTGGAGGTTCGTATCTCATAATTCAAATATTACTGTTCTGGAGGTATCTCATTTCTTAAATATCAGTTTTCTGGTTACTTATGAAAGCTATAACACGTATTCCTCCCGATGCACCAAAGACTCAACTACGATCAACACACATTCTAAATGTATTTTGGGGACAGGAAAACAACTTGAGCAATGCATAAATGTGGAAACTTTGACGATTTTTAGCTGGTCAAAAACCATGAACCTGTTTCTATAATACAAGTTGACTAGATAATCACATTTCTTATTCATTGACAATTTTAGTAAGGTCTCTCTGTCTGTGCTATTGTCTTTGTCTCTGTCTGTCTGTATGTCTGTCTGTCTGTGTACATCTCTCTCTGTCTGTGTGTGTGTGTGTCTCTCTCTCTCTCTGTCCCTCTCTCTGTCTCTGTCTCTGTCTCTCTTTCTGTCTCTCTTTCTGTCTCTCTTTCTCTCTCTCTGTGTCTCTCTCTCTCTCTCTCTCTCTCTCTCTCTTTCTCTCTCTCTCTCCTCACTCCCACCACCCTCGATGTTGGGGTCTTTCTGGCTCTTTTTTCATTCTGGCGCATTCATTCCAACCCTATACTTTTCTAACGTCAAGCAGAACCCGGTGTTTTCCCCACTTGATCATAGGCTCGGCGTGGCAGGCTGTCTTTGGCAGGGGAGATAATCGATGAGGGAGAAAGAAGGGAAGTAACTCAATCTACTGTCCCACGAGGTAATTGAGGTGCTGGAGTAGCTAGCAATAGAAAGGTGAAGTGAGGGAAGGCCAGGGTAGAGGAGAGCAGGGTAGAGCAGGGTGTGGGGTATGGGAGGGTAGAGGAGAGCAGGGTAGAGCAGGGTGTAGTGTATGGTAGGGTAGATCAGGGTGTAGGGTAGAGGAGAGTAGGGTATGGTAGGGTAACGTATCGTATCGGGTAGGTTTTGGGTATATTTGCTTGGTTTGTTTGGTAGTTGGTTGATCGGTTGGTGGGTTGGTTGGTTATGTTTATTTTTTGTATCGCCCCAACAAACCTATATGGGTACCCGGGACTGATACAAGTTTGCTTCCTTTCTTTAGTTTAAATGACAGCAGTCCCCCCCCCCCTCTCTCTCTCTCTCTCTCTCTCTGTCTCTCTCTCGCTCTCTTTCTCTGTCACTCTCTCTTTCTCTCTCTCTTTCTCTACCGT
>NC_090258.1:510892-523392 GCF_037325665.1 Littorina saxatilis | reverse complement strand
GGGGAGAGGCGTCCTCGTGCGTCGGAGAAATTATCAAAGAGAGTGTCTTCAGGAGTATTGAGACCAGCGTGAGACCAGCGTGAGGACGGGGGGGGGGGGGGGGGGGGGGGGGACGATGCTTGGAAGGAACCCCATTCAATGGGAGGTCCTCGCGGCTCCTCATTGCTGTGTATACGCTAGTCTGCATGATGCTTTCGTGCTGTCCCGATTAACGGTCATTACCCGATGCTTTACCCAAAGCGTCTGTATTTTTCCCTGTTTTCCATACAATTAGTAGATTTTGACACTTTGTCCGTCAGAATATAATTATGAGCAAAGGTACTTTGTACAACAGATTCTTTATATTTGTCTTTTTGAAGAACAGGCGTGTTGGAATGTTCGTACTTCTTGTTTGTAACTCATTAATATCAATTTTGGGGGTTCCTCCAGTTTACATGAAACGAACATAATTATCATTGGACGCTGACTTATTTCTTGTAGTTAATAAACAAAATTGGAACAGATATACGCGACAGAAGTACAAATATACCCAGCAGAGATGCAGGTGAACGCGACAGGAGTACAGGTGTACGCGACAGGTATACAGATATACGCAACAGGAGTACAGATGTACGGAACGAAACATGACGAACGGGAAAATAAATAGGCAGGATTGCATCCCTCTCTGTTGTCTGACCGGATATGACTCATTCATTTATGACAATGTGACCAAGTGGCAGTCTATAGAGGAATACGCTTGGTCACGCTGAACTATTTCTCATGCAGCTTCAACATAGAATGGACCCTGGAATTATTAAGAGTGTGATCAAAAAAGAAGCATCAATGTTGTCGAGAATGACTGTTCATGGCTGCACTTAATATATGAACAATTGCACGTGGAGTGTAGCTGGTAGGGTTAACACAGTTAACATATTTGTACCTGAATCTAGCATGGACTAACTCTAAAGGTTCACACCCACTACGCTCCATTTCCTGTTCGTCCCAAAATGTCGGCCATTTCAAAAGAGGCTTCGGGAGAAGACCACGATGAATCTAAGTCGGGTTAGGGTACCGCCAGCCTATGTAGCAAAAATACATTATCACTTGAATGTTCAGCGGCTTTTCTTGAACGAGCCTCGTTCTCAATGTGAGGTTCACACTCGCGATGACAGTAATTGCCTCCAAACACCCGTACCATCCGGGGTGCTAAGTCGGGTAGAATGGGCGAAGATGCTGTCAGTAGAATACCCGGCTATAGTACAGCACCGTGCGGAAAGTACTCCGGGTCGAGTTTCATGTAAATAGGGGTATGGTGTGTGAGGTTAGCCCTCAGTCAGCAGACGATGGTTGTATTGAATTGAATTGAATTGAATTGAACTTTATTTAACAAGGATTAAGATTTAAGGCTACGCCTTTTCTTACAATCTGTCCTTGGGACGCAGAGACACACAATGATAAAATTGAACAATTAAAAATTAAAAAGTTAAAAAGTTTACCAACAAAAGGAGGTCAGAAAACTTTAGCACGTGATGATAAAGATGACGATGATGATGATGATGATGATGATGATGATGATGATGTTGATGTTGATGATGATGATGATGATGATGATGATGATGATGATGATGATGATGATGATGATGATGATGATGATGATGAAGATGAGACATGAAGAGCATACATATGTGGTTATTCATAAAATCAAATGCATACTATGCAAGTAATTATAAGTACAAGCTGGTAGCAATCGAACATGTAGCAATAGTACAACAAAAATATGTTCAGAATGTACAATGCACAGTATATCTTTGGCGTAATACTAAGTGTGGTAAATCAAAACGCGTTAAACTACTCAGACATTAAGTGTTTTTGACACATTTTTTTAAACTTTTTAATGACTTTAAGTGCTTAAAGGATGATGGAAGGGAATTCCAAACTGATGTACCCGAAAAAGCAAGACTGGTCTTATAAAGGTCAATTCGTGGAATCGGTGGGATCAACTTGACCGACCCATATCTGTCGGTAGCTTTATTAAATAATGATGTAATGTAAATCGGCACTTTACCGTAATACAATTTATGCATGAAAATGGCTTTGTTTAACTTGAGATGCTTTTCCAGTGGAAGAAAGTGGAAGGAAGCATTTTTAATTTCATATCTGTTGGGGCATTGTCCTTTACGATGACATATCTAGCAGTGTTGTTGATAGTACGTTTGTTTTTGAATTTTGCTCAAGTCGAAGGAAATGATAAGTGAGCGTGAGAAATTACTTGAAGAGACTCACCGAACCACCAGGCATTTAGAACAAAACGAACTCTTTGTTAATTTATAGCACAAAGAAAACAGAGATTTACAACACAAGAAAAGTGGGTTTTTTATTTGTCGTTTCAAATGCAAGACAGAAGAAGCAAAGTGCAGTTCAGTTTGATTAAGCAACAAACAATCGATTTCAAATACTCGGTCATCAACGATCTGTTAAAATTGACACTGCACTGCTGATTAAAGCGATGCATTATGGATACTTTTATCAGTTTGTGTCAGCCATGCTGCACCTGTCAGATTCCAAAACGGAAGTCATCGCAGAGTGATTTCCCTTTGCGTTTCTTCTTGAGCCACGTTTCCTTGTCTTCCGGTTTACGATTTAATACACTGCAGCGTGGATTGACCGGGGCCGAGTTGTGTGAACAACAACATCGTTGAGTCGCTCAGAAGGTTGTTTCAAGGCAAACGACTCCAATGTTGTCAAATTGGGTTGACGAGATATCTTACATTCAGACAAACATGGTTTCCCGTGTCCTAACCAAGGCTAGAAAGAACGTCTCTTTTTCAAAGATTGTTGACCCGATATGGACTCATCCACCCGGTCATCATAAGAGATATCTCCAGCTCTTGACCAGACCAGAGATAGTTTGGCAACAGTATCTCTGATCAGAGAAGGTCATTTAGGCAGTGGTGCAATCTTCACACCTCTCGTGTCGTCTTTTCTCTCCCTTTGTTTTCCCTCCCTTTGCTCGCTTCATCAAATATTGACACTGCTCTGCCAGGAACACTGGGACCCTAATGAATTGATCGCGCTTTGCTCGCCATTGGAGCTCCCTGGCGTCGTTTGTGTTGACTCAGGGAGGGATCTTGTTAGAGCCATTCTCTCCGGGGTCCTGAGGTGACGATCAATCTGTCTGCCGCTTGTCTCTCTCTGCAAGAGGCGGCGGCAAAGGAAATCTCTGCACGCCGAGGACAGAACTGGAAGGAGGAGTTAACAAGGATGCTCCGCTTGCCCTGCGGTTATTTGAATAGATCTTGAAGCCTTTTTTCTATTCTGAGATATCTTTTATCTGTTTTTCTCTTTTTTAATTTTTTGTATAGATGTTTCATTTTTTCTTTTTATATATTTTTTCTTTGGTTTGCCTTACTTTATCGATTAGTTCCTTCTCCTTTTATCGATTAGTTCCTTCTCCTTTTATCGATTAGTTCCTTCTCCTTTTATCGATTAGTTCCTTCTCCTTTTATCGATTAGTTCCTTCTCCGTTTGTATTTAGTTCCTTCTCCTTTTGTATTTAGTTCCTTTTGAGGTATTCATCCGCCGCTTACTTGCTGTCTTTTCCGTTCTTGAAAGTCATATTTGCGTTAAAGAAAAGAGACAACTCTATCATCTTTCAGTTGAGAAAAAAAAACACATTAGTACGTATGTTTAATTACACCCTATACGTGTACCATACCATGAGGGAGGTGAGAGTGTTGGAATGCGTGTTTGATCTTAATGATAAACTTAATGATAAACTTAATGATAAACTTAATGATAAACTTAGTGCTTATAGACTAAAAGAGGAGTGGAAGAGTTCTCCGAAATTATTGATCACAAAGGAAGCGAAGAAAACATAAAGACTAAAAACATTCCCCGTACATTTACAATCCAATTCTCCGGACCATTTCTCATATTCACATTTAATTGTAGGTGAACGAAGAGAAAGTGGACATCCATTAGCTTGACAGCCAGGTGAGAGTTCTCACACACCTTTCATGTACGACTGGTGTGTCTTCCTTGCTCCGTCCATCCAATGTTTTGCTTGTATTGTGGTTTGCGGACAACATTGAAATGTTGGCTTGAATTAAAAAACAGTATAATATTCTACTGAAAACATGTTGTTAACTATCCTGGTTAGTTAGACTTCTGTTCAGGATGTTTTCACAACCCAGGAATCTAGGTTGAGCTGAATATGAAAATACTGCTAGGCTATTGAGCAACACCGGATAACATTCTACTGAAAACATGTTGTTGATGTTTAGCCGGATTCTGTGTGTCTGTGTGTTTAGCAGTCAGGTTTGTTTTTGAGGTTCAGTTTAGTTTGGGGTTCATTGGGTTCCAAGATTATGTCATACTCTCTCCTCGCTCCCCAAAACTGCATGCAAACTAACCTTTCCGAACTGTGGCCTTTTGTTTCTTCCTTGTCCTTCCCAAAAGTGCTCAGGTTTCCTTTTTCTGCCCCCCCCCCCCCCCCCTCTGTCTCTCTAATTGCCCTTTTTTACCCCCCGCTGCGTGCTGTGAGAGGGCCACTTTCCCGTCATGCAGTGCACGTGGCGCGCCTCTCAGACCTGACAGCCAATCAATACATCGATAACATCCCGCTGGCTGCGGCGGAAGCGAGGAAGCAAGCTTTGATGCGATTGGTCGGTTTGTTGTCACGCGCATCACGGCTCACGAAAACAAGCAATCACGTCTTTTGGATCATGACAGCTTTTCCCGCGCGCTTAGTTACTTGGAGGGGTCGGGGGTTGTGGTGGTGAGATGTGAAGCGAGGGGGGGGGAGATGTGAAGCGAGGGGGGGGGGGAGATAGAGAGCAAGAGAGAAGAAGAGATAGAAAGAGAGAGAATCTTAGCGCTAAAAGAATCCACATTATATCCACATCAGCATGGACCACACGTACCACGTGTTATTCTGCAAAGAAACATCTGGCACACAACAAATACCTTGAACAATGAGGAGGGATATGGGACAACTACTGTCATTAAATCATTTTTTAAAGGCACCTTTTTTAAACAAGCTTAAAGGGAGAATACTTGACAATATGACAACTTTCTTTTTACGCCCCCCCCCCCCCCCCCCCTCTCCCTGTTTGAAACTTAATTGTGTTTACATGTTGAGAAAACGTTGCCACTCGATCATGATGTGGTTGTAGGCAGGAACTATGTGCACATTGGTGGACTCTTGCTGGTTTTAGTCACGGTTGTTTACGCGATCTTAAAACAGACATTCGGGAGCAAGGGGAGAGAAAAGGAAGAGAGAAGTAACTTTTCTCTCCTTACGTGTTTGACGGGGTGCTATGTATGATGGCGGGGTGTACGGTTACACGGGTGTATTGAAACTCGCTCAAGGGAGACCACTTAGGTCAGGATAAAGTGACAGGCTGGGATTAGCGGGGGGAGCCACTAATTTCCTGTCACCTGACACCACGGCACCGCTTGGTCTGCTACAGACATTGCTGGTACACTCCAAGTTTTGGCTTGAACAGGGGTTCTTGTTTTTTGTTATTCAAAACCAAGAACTGTACCAGGTACTAGGTAGAAACCGTTTCATTGTGATTTCCTTGCTGATTTAAACAAAATAATTTCCAGCAGTTTTCACCGTCTTCTGATGAAATGTTGATAATTGCGTCTTGAAAGAAAAATCAAAACTTAACACCATATCTTTGCCAGAAAGAAACATATTCATTCAGACCATACCTTTGCCAGAAAGAAACATATTGATTCTGCTTTGTTCGCAGTTTGCACAACTGTCACGGTCTTCTAATATCATGTGTATTGTTGCGTCGCAACCTTTTTGAAAAAGTCGAAAGTTGTTCCAGAAAGAAACATT
The DNA here is from genome assembly GCF_037325665.1 of Littorina saxatilis. Taxonomy (NCBI): domain Eukaryota; kingdom Metazoa; phylum Mollusca; class Gastropoda; order Littorinimorpha; family Littorinidae; genus Littorina; species Littorina saxatilis. The sequence continues at coordinate 517,562 of NC_090258.1, read as the reverse complement.
CATTGTGCTTTTCTTGCTGACGACTTCGGTTTTCACAATTTTTACAATCCTCTAATGAAGTAATAATTCGTGCAACGTAACCCTATTTAAAGCTAACACTTCAACCTAGAACCTCACAAGGTAAAACACTTATCTACTGCGCTGTGGTAAAACACTTATCTACTGCGCTGTGGTAAAACACTTATCTACTGCGCTGTGGTAAAACACTTATCTACTGCGCTGTGGTAAAACACTTATCTACTGCGCTGTGGTAAAACACTTATCTACTGCGCTGTGGTAAAACACTTATCTACTGCGCTGTGTTCGCTTTAGAGTTTGGTCATTTTCTTACAATTTTGACGCTCCTCCAATGAATACGTATTCTTTGTGCTTGTCTTCCTGACAACTTTGGTTGGTTTTTCGCAATTTGTACGGTCCTATAATGAAGTATTAATTCTTGCGCATTATATTAGCCCTCTTGAAAGTTCTGAACATCAGAGAGCACTACTCGATAACGTATTCATCGTTTTTTGTTTTTTGTCTTTTTGTGCTGACGACTCGAGACAGTTCCCACACTTAGCTACCAGATTGAATGCTACTTAATTGCAGTGGAGTCGCTTCTTCTCGCCGTGACTAACGCCTCGGGTTGCACCAAATGTTGGTGTGACTGTATTTGGCGAGCCCGACCTGTCAGTAATAACACGGTGAGCACCCGTCCAAATTGAGGTGTTGAGCAGATTTACGCACCGGAAAATAAGTTCTCGGGTATTGGCCAATAATCACCTTCGAGACATCAGAAACCTACCAGCCAGTCAGTTCATCCGAGACAAAGGATATATGTATTTTCCGATTAGTTTGAAGCCGCGAGGTCTACACTTAGAGGAGTGTTATTGTTATGGGACCGTTGTCTTTTTCTGACAGCCTTAAGTTTTGCCGATTAGTTTATGGACGGCAGAGGGTGTTTAGAGAATGACCGTATTGGCTGGTTGGGATACAAGGGCGGAAGTGTGGAATAAACACTCCCCCGAGACCTTATCTTAGGTACTTGTATTCCCTGGAATTGAGTGCCATGATATGTTGTATCTTAGGTACTTGTATTCCCTGGAATTGAGTGCCATGATATGTTGTATCTTAGGTACTTGTATTCCCTGGAATTGAGTGCCATGATATGTTGTATGTTAGGTACTTGTATTCCCTGGAATTGAGTGCCGTGATATGTTGTATGTTAGGTACTTGTATTCCCTGGAATTGAGTGCCGTGATATGTTGTATGTTAGGTACTTGTATTCCCTGGAATTGAGTGCCGTGATATGTTGTATGTTGCGTTGGGTTTAGATTTGATGTGTGGTATTCTGTACATCACAACACTAAACAACATTACGAGGTGACACATTACGAGGTGACACATTACGAGGTGACACATTACGAGGTGACACATTACGAGGTGACAAAACAAAAGACACTAAAGATCAGTATAGGAATAAAATAGTGTTTCCCTGCAGACACTGCGTAACGTGTACCACGTGGGAGCAGAAGTCACATGATACACCAGCATATTTCCTGCGTATCTTAAAGTAGATTTGCCTAATTCAAATTCTTTTATTTTTTTCAAAACTTCAAATAATGAGAAATGCCATTCATTAATGAATGAAATGTATATGCAATGATCTTGTGATCACGACAATACATCGCAGTTGTTGCACGTGATATGTGTGCAGTGTAACACAGTGTTCCCCTGGTGTTGTCAACAGTGGTGTCTTGTGTATTTAATGTGTAGGTTGATAATTTTTCACATGTCGGTAACAACGTCATCTTGTGTTTTGTTGCAGGTGAAGATCTGGTTCCAGAACCGTCGCTCCAAGTACAAGAAGATCATGAAGCAGGGAGGGACTCCCCCCGGTCCCCCGCTCTGCAACCCGGGCCAGGTGGGCCAGTCCAACCTTCCCCCTATGTCCTCCGCCTCCCCCACCCTCCAGCACCAGCACACACCCCCGCTGCACGGCCAGGGACCGCCAGCAACGCCCCAGCAACAACAACAACAACAACAGCAACAGCAACTTTCTCCCCCCGGCGAGATGCCCCCCCAATCCGGCACCCCTCACGGCATGGTGGGTCCGGGGGGGAGCGTGGGGTCGGTGCACCCTCCCTCCTCCACCCCCCAGGGCTCTCTGCTGCCCGTGTCGACCTCTATGAGCCCCCCGCAGCCCCCCTCGTGGTCCGACATGCACCATCACATGCAGCAAAACCCCAACGCCTACATGGCTCCCTACGGCTCGTGGTACTCCCAGGGTGCTCCCGTGCACATGAACAGCGCGTGCTGACGCCGTCACTGACCTCATTGGATTGTTTTAGTGTTTCGTGACGTCATTGTTTGTGATGACGTCGCCTTGGACGTAACATCAATTCTGCGTGACTGTTGGGTGACGTCATCGATTTGTGGTGACGTCTTCTTAGACGTGACATCGCTTCTGCGTGACTTTTTGAAGACGTCGTCGATTCCCATGCCGTCATCGTCTGTGGTGATGTCGTCGATTTCTGTGACATCTTTACGTGACGGCGTAAAAAGACGCATTCTACTCTGTGGAGGGGGGACTGCGGGACAGTGACTGTGAACACACTTCGAGGACTTGGGAGAGACGTGAGGGTGTAGATATATAGATATATCTCGGTCCAGATTTGCAGTCAACGTGCCTGGTGACCTTTGGCGTGACCTTACACGTCGCTACAGTGGACTCTCTTCAACACGCCCCGTTCTTACAAACTTTTTGCCTAAAAAAAAGCACGTGTGGGTTAGACCCCTTCAACTCCCCCGAAAGCGGCGTATGGCTGCCTGAATGGCGGGGTAAAAACTGTCTTACACGTAAAAGTGCGCGTGAGTTTCAAGCCATGAACAAAGAAGAAGGATAACCCCTTCTACTGTTTTATAGTGCGAGCAGGAAGCAGACAGCCATTCTTGTTCTATTGTCTCTTTCGCTACGCAAACGTTGGACCTTCGGCGCTGCCCCGCAGTTGTTGTGGCGAGTGTGAGAACAAGTGCTAGAGAAACAATTGTGTTGAATTGTTCGTCAGGTAGTGTTTGTACCTGTGGACCTCGCCTGTTGGTTGATGATCACTGTTGTGGAACATTTTGTACGGTTGAGATCACGTTGAGCGCTTACAGGGATCTCTGACAAACCAAAATAATAATATGAGCCCTTCAGTTTAAATGTCCATCTTTTCCTGATATTTTTATTGAAGAAAAATAAAAACTGATTGCTGCGAGAAATTCACCATTGTTGGAAAAGAAATATGAATTTTATTTGTGTGACAGTTCATTTTCCGTTCCTCGTAAGTTTCCCTCGTTGTAAGATAAGTAACATCTCTCAAAGAAGATTAAAAATACCAAAACAGAAACTCCAATTGTTTCCCCGCGTAAGTACTGCACACATTATGCCGCACATTATTTTGGATTGACTGCGCGTAGGGCGTGCTTCTCAAGTGACATTGTTTCTCATTTCCCTCCAGTGAGCTGTGTCAGACACAAAGCTGTACATAGACAATATATTCTTATTTATCTCAGCTCAACCTCCAAGCTTCGACGTTGGCCATAAATGAGAATTAACTATTTCTTGCGCGCACTGGCGTTGCCGATTACGCAGATTTAATGCAGTTTTCAGAGAACGAGAACACATATTAGGCAGTTAAACACAATCGTGGTCATTTGAATGTACAGAATTAAAGTCTATTGGGGAAGGTAATTATACATATTGTCGGCTTTCTTTCTAGAACAATTCAGGACATTTAGTGTAAAAACATACACACGAAAATAGGGTGTTAGATTAGCAAGGGTAAACAACCACCACGTAGCCAGTGCACATTCTGGCGTTCTTTTTTATTCGGAATTTTGATTGTGAAATTTGGTCGTAATGTGTAGGCGCTCAGGGTAACATAAACTATGTAATATAAAGACGGGGAAGGGGGGGGGGGGGTGTTGCAGGCAAAGTGTAGTAAAAGAAAAGGCGCTAATATTGTAAAATATTGTAGTCCCACCCGCATTTTACATTGTCTTTTGTTTGTGGGTGTCTCTTGTTTTCGTGGAATCATGGTAATTGTGATTGTGATTCTATGTGTATGAGAGGAGCATGATGGGTAACAGGCTGCCTGCACGTGCGTTCTAAATATAGTAACCTCTCTCATCATCGTTCTAAATATAGTAACCTCTCTCATCATCGTTCTAAATATAGTAACCTCTCTCATCATCGTTCTAAATATAGTAACCTCTCTCATCATCGTGCATGCGGAAGAAAGTGGTGCTGTGCGTTGCATAGATTATGATAATGTCGCCAAACTGTACAATGTCAACTACTCCTTTTATATTTGTATATAGAAAATATTCTGAAATAATTTGATTTCTTTAGTCAGATTCGCCTCAAAATTGTGTTTCTGATCATGATTGTAATTAATGAGCCCTCAATAAGTGTGTGCAGCGATTTATTCATTTCTTGCACAATGACTGTGTGAAAGTGTGCGCCCATTTGGATTAATTTTGTGTCTACATGTCATTACCGTGTGCTAAAGATGATGTCGTGTTTAATGAAATACCGTGGATCTAATGAAATGCGATAATCCTGTCTCAAGAATGAAGCAATAATATTTGAAATTATTGCATTTCTACATGTGTGTGTTTTGGTTTTTGTCACCGTGTAAAAAGAGTTAATCTACAATACATGACTGACATGAAACAAAATTATATGAATAAGTTTGTTTGATTGTTTGATAATTGTTTATTGATATATATGTTATTCACCCTTTTTTTGGAAATATAACTAGAGCTGAAAAGAAAAAGAAAGATTTAATAAATGAAGAATAGTTTCAACCAGAAGTTATACGCAGACACGTTTTCAATTTTTGAGATAAACGCAAAGATGTTAGTTACCCTGTTTTGGTTTGTTTATATGAGGAGTTTTTTTGTTTGTGGTTTGTCCGTGATGGTTTTCTTTTTGACATCTTTTTTTTCTTTTTTGAGGTGTGTGTGTGTGTGTGTGTGTGTGTGTGTGTGTGTGTGTGTGTGTGTGTGTGTGTGTGTGTGTGTGTGTGTGTTTGTTTTGTTGGTGTGTGTGTGGGTGTGTGTGTGTATGTGTATGTGTGTGTGTGTGTGTGTGTGTGTGTGTGTGTGTGTATGTGTGTGTGTGTGTGTGTGTGTGTGTATGTGTGTGTGTGTGTGTATGTGTGTGTGTGTGTGTGTGTGTGTGTGTGTGTGTGTGTGTGCAAGTGAGAGAGAAAAAGATAGGCAAGAGCAAATTATTTAATCGTCATTCTAAGAAGTGTACAGTGGTATTTTGTAGACGTTGTTTTGATGTTGGAAGTGTTCGTTCGTATGTGATGCCAATTCGCTCATTCCTCTTACGTTTCTTGTATCCAACTCAACCTAAACTTGAATTCCATGGAATATAAAACGTTCGCCAGAACCTACGTAAAAAAGACAGCGTTTTCATTTTGAATTTATTTTGTAGAACCAAAAGTCCATCCCTACCATTGTGTGGCAGAGTAGTTTATTTTGTGTTTAACTGTTTTGTATAACTGAGTCCTGATTTGATCAGTTGTGTCTTCTTGTACATGTATATGTTTTGTTTAACTGAGTCCTGATTTGATCAGTTGTGTCGTCTTGTATATGGTTCCATTTCGTTTTCATTTGAGGGTCCGCCTCTTATTGTTCGGTATTGATTATTTAAAAAAAACAACTTTTGTTTGTTTTTTGTTTTCTGATAGTGTCGGAAACCTATCATCAAACAAACACCAAGAAAGAATACACTGAAGCCGCCAGCACATCTTAGGAAAGACCGATATTAAAGTCACAAAGTCACAAGAATACACTGAAGCCGCCAGCACATCTTAGGAAAGACCGATATTAAAGTCACAAAGTCACAAGAATACACTGAAGCCGCCAGCAAATCTTAGGAAAGACCCATATTAAAGTCACAAAGTCACAAGAATACACTGAAGCCGCCAGCACATCTTAGGAAAGACCGATATTAAAGTCACAAAGTCACAAGAATACACTGAAGCCGCCAGCACATCTTAGGAAAGACCGATATTAAAGTCACAAAGTCACAAGAATACACTGAAGCCGCCAGCACATCTTAGGAAAGACCCATATTAAAGTCACAAAGTCACAAGAATACACTGAAGCCGCCAGCACATCTTAGGAAAGACCGATATTAAAGTCACAAAGTCACAAGAATACACTGAAGCCGCCAGCACATCTTAGGAAAGACCGATATTAAAGTCACAAAGTCACAAGAATACACCGAAGCCGCCAGCACATCTTAGGAAAGACCCATATTAAAGTCACAAAGTCACAAGAATACACTGAAGCCGCCAGCACATCTTAGGAAAGACCGATATTAAAGTCACAAAGTCACAAGAATACACTGAAGCCGCCAGCACATCTTAGGAAAGACCGATATTAAAGTCACAAAGTCACAAGAATACACTGAAGCCGCCAGCACATCTTAGGAAAGACCGATATTAAAGTCACAAAGTCACAAGAATACACTGAAGCCGCCAGCACATCTTAGGAAAGACCGATATTAAAGTCACAAAGTCACAAGAATACACTGAAGCCGCCAGCACATCTTAGGAAAGACCGATATTAAAGTCACAAAGTCACAAGAATACACTGAAGCCGCCAGCACATCTTAGGAAAGACCGAT
>NC_090258.1:475892-505892 GCF_037325665.1 Littorina saxatilis | reverse complement strand
TGTATTTAAGGTGGAAGGATGCTTTTGTCAGAGATACAAAAAAAGGTAATACATAAATAAAGTGGACGGATCTCTGGTTTAACTACAAGATGTTTGACAGGGGAAGGCAGGTCCCTGTACCAGTGTAACTGTTGTCTGTCTTTGTTGAGAAAGAGTATTACTGTGTCGCAACACACACGATTTCAACACAAGTGGATACAAGGAGGGGGGGGGGGAGGCTTTGGGAATTGTATCTGTTTGCACACGGTGCCAGCTTGTCTTCAAGAAACGAGGGGATGACTCTCTACACCTGTCACCTTGTGTTGGCGTTGTTTGTCATGGCATCCTAATGTTGTTACGGGCGATATTGAAATGAATACTTGTGACTTGTGAGAAATAACTTGACTGATGTTATAAGAAAAAGGAAAGAAGAGCACATTAGAGAACTAGAAAATAGAATATTGTCACCTCATAATTTTGGCAATAAAGACTGATGGAAGGTAGTTAACTCTTTTTTGAAAAAGAAAGGAATGAGTACAAATGACATTCCGCCGATTGAAAGCAATGGAATTGTTTATTACTCTGCAGAGGATAAAGCCGAGGTTTTTAATGAAGCATTTCTACGACAGTCGCATATACAAGGTCATGATGATGACGTTCCACCAGTTGAAGAAGAGCCTATTTCCATTAGTCCTCTCGTGATAACTACCGAAATGGTGTACGCTGTTCTAAACAACCTCGATGTTAGGAAAGCAGTAGGTCCTGATTTGGTTCACAATAAACTTCTTAAACTTGCTGCTTGTATTATTTCAAATCCGCTTGCAACCCTATTCCAGAGATCGTTGGCAGAGGGAAAGTTTTCGAAAATTTGGAAAGTAGCTCATGTGAATCCCATTTATAAGAAAGGTGAAAAAGAACACTGTAGTAACTATCGTCCGGTTTCATTACTCAGTTGCATTGGAAAAGTATTGGAAAAATGTGTTCAAGCCCATGTTTTTCGATATCTCACAGATAATGATTTATTAACGGTTTCTCAGTCAGGGTTCATTCCTGGTGATTCAACTAGTTTTCAGTTGTTGAGCATGTATGACGATTTTTGTCAATCCTTAGATAAGCAGTTGATGTCTCAGGCTGTTTTCTGTGATATATCAAAAGCCTTCGACAGAGTGTGGCATAAGGGTTTGTTGCATAAATTATATGCTATAGGCATAAGAGGTGTTTTATTAAAATGGTTTGAAGATTATTTGACAGGCAGGTTACAAGCCGTTGTTATCCAAGGCAGAAAATCGACATATGGACGTGTTTGTTCAGGTGTTCCCCAAGGTTCTGTTCTGGGGCCCTTGTTGTTCCTTGTGTACATTAACAATATTGTCATTGATATTGAATCTGTCATTAAACTTTTTGCTGATGATACCAGTTTGTATTTATCTCTAAATGATGCAAACACGCGGACACAGATCTTAAATACAGACTTAGCCAAAATTGCACACTGGGCGGAAAAATGGAAAGTTAATTTCAATAATTTAAAAACAGATGTGATGACCTTTTCAAGAAATAGAATGCCTGAAACCCTTCCTCTTGTATTTGATGGAACAATTCTGAGAGAAAACCACGTTCACAAACATCTTGGTGTACTGATTCAGAGCAACTGCAAATGGGAATCACATGTTCAGTCAATTATATCAAAAATACGTGTTCTTCTCTCATGTTTTCGGTCCTATAAGTATCGCCTTAGCCGAAAGGCACTTGAACTTATGTATATATCTTTTATTATTCCCCATTTTGATTTTTCTGACGTCATTTGGGACAATTGTTCTGACAGATTAGCTACTTTATTAGAAAACTTGCATCTTGATGCCATAAGAGCCATTAGAGGTGCAGTTCGTGGCACGAGTCACCAAAAATTGTACGATGAATCAGGATTTACAACACTGAAGGAGAGGCAAAAAAGACACAAATTGATTGTGTATTTCAAATTAGTTAATGCACGCGTGCCACCATACTTACTAGAACGTCTGCCTCCTCTCGTTGCTTCTGTGAACCCTTACCATAGACGAAGACCACTCGACAGACAGACTCCCCCCTCTCGAACTGAACTGTATAAAAAGTCATTTTTTTCTGTCTTCAACTTCTCTGTGGACTGAGCTTCCAGATACTGTAAAACAACTTGATTCTATTGGGTTATTTAAAAAACGTATTAGTTCTGATGATTCTGTTGTTCCCTCGTATAGATACACATCTGATCGAAAATCAGAAATTATCCATTGCAGACTTAGATTGAGGATCAGCAATCTAAATAGTGATCTATTTGACAGACATTTAATTCCCTACCCGTCATGCCCTTGTGGTTATCCTGTTGAAAATGCGGAGCACTATATATTTCATTGCTCCTTATATCTTCAAATACGTGAAGTCACCTTGTCAACACTGTCCAACTATGATTTGCTAACCGCTGATGATTTTCTGTATGGCAATAGAGACAAGTCAGAAAGCGAAAATGCATTGATATTTGACCTGTTATTCAGGTTTATCTTATTAAGCAAACGTTTTGAATAATGAATGCATTTATCTCATCCATGTTCGAAACGACCATGTGCAATACTGTTGACATTTTCCTGTTCTGGTAGTATTCTATTTTCTACCATGTGGAAGTCATTGTGTGCGTGTGTGTGCGAGTGAGTGTGCGAGCGCGTGTGAGTACTGTGGTTAGTTTAGCATTGTGTTTTTTGTTCCTTTTATTGTTATATGATTGTCTACCATAATTCACCATTGTTATTTTGACATTATTTCAAACTTGTTATATTAAAATCGTCCGCCAAATTTCATTTGCTTTTAAGAGTACGCTCATAAGCCTAGCTTGTTGTGCTCCATGTTCCTTATTTCATGTATGCGGTAACATTCTAATGAAATTTACTGAATAAACTTGTTTAAACCAATACATGTGATTTAACACAGCCTCCTCAGCCCTCGTGTCCCCCCAGTCAGGGGACTGATGATGATGATGATGATGATACTGTGGTACCAACCAACTCTCCTCCTCCTCCTCCTCCTCCTCCTTCTCCTCCTCGTCCTCCTCCTCCTCATGATCATGATCATGATCATCATCGTCCTCGTCATCGCCGTCGTCGTCGTCGTCGTCGTCGTCGTCGTCGTCGTCGTCATCGTCGTCATCGTCGTCGTCGTCGTCATCGTCGTCTTTTTCTTCTTCTTCTTTTTCTGACGGGCAGTTCACCTGAATGCACATGAAGCATAAATTAACAATCATTTGATAAGGCTCTGGACCCACTGCCTCTACAAACCAACCTTTGGCACGGCGGGTCCACCAAACACTGACATACAGACCCTCTTCCATGCGCACAAGGCGATTGCTGGGCCTATGGCTGGCAGTTGACGCCACAATCCTCAGGGGTGGAAGACAGCGATGCTAGCTGAGATAGAAAATCTCCCATTCATCATTGTGTTACCTCACTGGCCACACTAATCCTGAGGAACGCATACATCTTCTCGCTAACTACTTGACGCCACAACCTTTACGACGATCGGATTCCCCTCGACTGGAGGGAGGGGGAGAGTTAAGCGCGATATGCCAAGAATTCTCACAGAAAAAAAGCTATTATCTCGACTCGACAGGTACGAACTGGCCTGAGAAATGCGATATGAGAGTTGAGCGCGCTTGATGTAAATTTCACACCAAAACCAAGCTTTTTCTATTTGCTAGGCAGGCAGGAATCGGCTTCTGCCTTATGTGCTTGAAGGGTAAGATGATTTGATAGAGATGGAGAGTGTAGTCTGTTCTATTGTGATATTGTGTTGCTATCAGGCGCGTGATTAATAATAGTCTTAGTTTTCATTGGCTGCCAAAATCGAGTGGCGTAAAGACAACAGATGCTTTAAGGGAAGTATTGACAACGTTTTTGTCAGTTTGCCTTTGGGGAGTAATGAATGAGAGGGGGGGGGGGCGGGATAAAGGGTGTATGTGCGCATGGTCTGAGCGCCATAGTAGTTTTACGTGAGCAGTTGTCTTTATGGGTGACCAAACTTTTTTTGGGCCCTACATTTTTGATAGGGTGTGGTTTTGGTTTGAAGGATACTGGATCGATCGGTTTGTTTGTTTGTTTGTTTAACGCCCAGCCGACCACGAAGGGTCATATCAGGGCGGTGCTGCTTTGACATATAACGTGCGCCACACACAAGACAGAAGTCGCAGCACAGGCTTCATGTCTCACCCAGTCACATTATTCTGACACCGGACCAACCAGTCCTAGCACTAATCCCATAATGCCAGACGCCAGGCGGAGCAGCCACTAGATTGCCAATTTTAAAGTCTTTGGTATGACCCGGCCGGGGTTCGAACCCACGACCTCCCGATCACGGGGCGGACGCCTTTCCACTAGGCCAACCGTGCCGGTGGATCGATCGGTCGTCTACCTTCATCAACTCCCAATCAAGAGTAACAGGCAACAGGTAATAGGTAACAGTAACAGGTAATAATAACAGGTAACAGTAACAGGCAACAGGTAATAGGTAACAGTAACAGGTAATAATAACAGGTAACAGTAACAGGCAACAGTAATAGGTAACAATAATAGGTAACAGTAATAGGTAACAGTAATAGGTAACAGTAATAGGGACAGGTACAAAACGCCGTGTGTAATCAAAAGCTGTGATCAATGGCTTTCCATACAGTAGGAATTTCCACTTAGCAAAGTGAGAACAGTTAAAACACAGGGCGAGTAAGAAATGTGGACACGGCAACAGATCGGACTCCTGGAACAGCAGTATTGGTCATGTTGTGTTACGATTGAAGAGTGGAGTTTGTGTCATACTGGCCATTCAGCTGAGTGGATGTGTGTGTTAAACTGGCCATTCTTTGAATACGAATGTACATTTTGAATTTCTTTGCTGTTGCATTGATTCATCACGGAACAAAAGTATAGAGTAAAGATACCTTTCTCGTTATCCTCGCTCTCTCTCTCTCTCTCTCTCTCTCTCTCTCTCTCTCTCTCTCTCTCTCTCTCTCTCTCTCTATCTCTCTCTCTCTCTCTCTCTCTCTCTTTATCTATCTCTCTCTCCCCCCTCCCCTCCCCTCCCCACACAATCTACACCAGATGCTTATCATGGAGTTTCGCGCCTAGGTTTGACCCTACGGTCCACCTTGGTATCGGCGCCGTGACTTGATGGGTTGTGTCCCCTGATGCTATCTAGCTAATGGATGACAACAAACACTTCCAACATGGCCCGCGCGCCGTGTTAATGGCTTTCGTCACGGACGTTTTGTACCGGAATATTGTCGCCGTTCACTTTGCAGGTAGACTGTTTATTGGTGACTGAGTCAAAGATAGCCTGGGCTACGCTGACCGAGTCACTTTCACTTTGCGGGTAGACTCTTTATTGGAGACTCAGTCAAAGATATTGTAAGCTACGTTGACTGAGTCACTTTCACTTTGAGAGTAGACTCTTTATTGGAGACTCAGTCAAAGATATTGTAAGCTACGTTGACTGAGTCACTTTCACTTTGAGAGTAGACTCTTTATTGGAGACTCAGTCAAAGATATTGTAAGCTACGTTGACTGAGTCACTTTCACTTTGAGAGTAGACTCTTTATTGGAGACTCAGTCAAAGATATTGTAAGCTACGTTGACTGAGTCACTTTCACTTTGAGAGTAGACTCTTTATTGGAGACTCAGTCAAAGATATTGTAAGCTACGTTGACTGAGTCACTTTCACTTTGAGAGTAGACTCTTTATTGGAGACTCAGTCAAAGATATTGTAAGCTACGTTGACTGAGTCACTTTCACTTTGAGAGTAGACTCTTTATTGGAGACTCAGTCAAAGATATTGTAAGCTACGTTGACTGAGTCACTTTCACTTTGAGAGTAGACTCTTTATTGGAGACTCAGTCAAAGATATTGTAAGCTACGTTGACTGAGTCACTTTCACTTTGAGAGTAGACTCTTTATTGGAGACTCAGTCAAATATATTGTAAGCTACGTTGACTGAGTCACTTTCACTTTGAGAGTAGACTCTTTATTGGAGACTCAGTCAAAGATATTGTAAGCTACGTTGACTGAGTCACTTTCACTTTGAGAGTAGACTCTTTATTGGAGACTCAGTCAAAGATATTGTAAGCTACGTTGACTGAGTCACTTTCACTTTGAGAGTAGACTCTTTATTGGAGACTCAGTCAAAGATATTGTAAGCTACGTTGACTGAGTCACTTTCACTTTGAGAGTAGACTCTTTATTGGAGACTCAGTCAAAGATATTGTAAGCTACGTTGACTGAGTCACTTTCACTTTGAGAGTAGACTCTTTATTGGAGACTAAGTCAAAGATATTGTAAGCTACGTTGACTGAGTCACTTTCACTTTGAGAGTAGACTCTTTATTGGAGACTCAGTCAAAGATATTGTAAGCTACGTTGACTGAGTCACTTTCACTTTGAGAGTAGACTCTTTATTGGAGACTAAGTCAAAGATATTGTAAGCTACGTTGACTGAGTCACTTTCACTTTGAGAGTAGACTCTTTATTGGAGACTCAGTCAAATATATTGTAAGCTACGTTGACTGAGTCACTTTCACTTTGAGAGTAGACTGTTTATTGGAGACTCAGTCAAAGATATTGTAAGCTACGCCGACTGAGTCACTTTGAACATAATTTCTCTTTGTGCTAGCCATATGTTTGTTTTTCTTTCGTTTCGTTTGTGTTTAAATTTGTTTGTTAGTTTCTTCGGTTTTTGCTTTCTTTTCTTTCTGCCATCCTTTAGTTCTGACTGTCATCCTTTAGTTCTGACTGTCATCCTTTAGTTCTGACTGTCATCCTTTAGTTCTGACTGTCATCATTTAGTTCTGACTGTCATCCTTTAGTTCTGACTGTCATCATTTAGTTCTGACTGTCATCATTTAGTTCTGAGTGACTGTCATCATTTAGTTCTGACTGTCATCATTTAGTTCTGACTGTCATCATTTAGTTCTGACTGTCATCCTTTAGTTCTGACTGTCATCCTTTAGTTCTGACTGTCATCCTTTAGTTCTGACTGTCATCATTTAGTTCTGACTGTCATCCTTTAGTTCTGAGTGACTGTCATCATTTAGTTCTGACTGTCATCCTTTAGTTCTGACTGTCATCCTTTAGTTCTGACTGTCATCCTTTAGTTCTGACTGTCATCATTTAGTTCTGACTGTCATCCTTTAGTTCTGAGTGACTGTCATCCTTTAGTTCTGACTGTCATCCTTTAGTTCTGACTGTCATCCTTTAGTTCTGACTGTCATCCTTTAGTTCTGACTGTCATCCTTTAGTTCTGACTGTCATCATTTAGTTCTGACTGTCATCCTTTAGTTCTGACTGTCATCCTTTAGTTCTGACTGTCATCATTTAGTTCTGACTGTCATCCTTTAGTTCTGACTGTCATCATTTAGTTCTGACTGTCATCCTTTAGTTCTGACTGTCATCCTTTAGTTCTGACTGTCATCCTTTAGTTCTGACTGTCATCATTTAGTTCTGACTGTCATCCTTTAGTTCTGACTGTCATCATTTAGTTCTGACTGTCATCCTTTAGTTCTGACTGTCATCCTTTAGTTCTGACTGTCATCCTTTAGTTCTGACTGTGTGGATCTCCGGCTTGTGTAGTTTACTGCACTGAAATATGGCCGCCGCTCACTTCACGGGGAGAACGTTTGCTTGAGACTGGGTCACGCTGGATATCGTTTCTTTCTGTGCCAATCATAAATGTCTTTGGTTTTTGAGTCACTTGAGAAAAAGTGACTCTATGTAATCGGTCAGTGTTAGTCTGTCCGGCCGGCCGTCCGGCCGGCCGTCCGTAGACACCACCTTAACGTTGGACTTTTCTCGGAAACTATCAAAGCGATCGGGCTCATATTTTGTTTAGTCGTGACCTCCAATGACCTCTACACTTTAACGATGGTTTCGTTGACCTTTGACCTTTTTCAAGGTCACAGGTCAGCGTCAAAGGAAAAATTAGACATTTTATATCTTTGACAAAGTTCATCGGATGTGATTGAAACTTTGTAGGATTATTCTTTACATCAAAGTATTTACATCTGTAGCCTTTTACGAACGTTATCAGAAAAACAAGGGAGATAACTAGCCTTTTCTGTTCGGCAACACACAACTTAACGTTGGGCTTTTCTCGGAAACTATAAAAGTGACCGGGCTCAAATTTTATGTGAACGTGACTCATTGTGTTGTGAATAGCAATTTCTTCCTGTCCATCTGATGCCTCATATAATATTCAGAACTGCGAAAGTGACTCGATCGAGCGTTTGCTCTTCTTGTTCTACTTTGATTTCATTATTTGTTTTTCTTCTGTGTTTCTTTGATCTGTTATTTGTATCTTTGTGAATCACAGGCTTTTGTAGTCCTGCTGTATTGGAATATTATTGTTTGTTCACGATGTCGATAGAATGTGAATTGAAGACTGGGTCACAAGTTTTGTCTTTGTGTCAGTCATATGTTTGTTTGTTTGGTCTATTTATTTGTTTCCTTTGTTCGTTTGTTTGTTTGTTTGTTTTTTGTTTGTTTGTAGTTAGTTTTATTTGTCTGATTTTGTTTTTTGTTTTTGAATTACAGCGGAACAACGTCAACAAGATACCGTAGACAAAAAGACAGCAACAAGAAAACAATGATTGACGTTTGGGACACTATCATTATTGTCTGCATCTCTTTTCCTGTCCCGTTTCTTTTCCTCACAATAAAACAAAACCCAAGGAACGGGAAGAGATGCAGGGTTTACTTTCTGGTCATTAAACACAAAGTCGGCGGTTACAAAAATATGCATTTTTTTTTAATTATTGCTCTTTGTGTCTGTTTGTGTGTGTGTGTTTTTTTTCTTTTTTTCTTTTTTTCCGTTTTTTGTGTGTGTGTGTGTGGGGGGGGCGTCAAAATAATGTAAATAAGCATAACTGGTACATGCATGAGGATCGTATCTCTTAATACAATCCCGTGTCCCGCACCAGCTCTACACAAAGCAACACGAGAGCTGCATGTACACAGATGCTATGGAGCGAACTGTCCACCTAATTGCCTGTAATTGGCGTGCAATCATGTTCCTGTCGAGCTCTAACTTCTGATCTTGCCCGCCATTACCGACACGCAGACGTTTGACATTTCATCTCCGCTGATTGCGCAAAGTTTTCAGTTCACATTTCGTGTCGTTCCACGTCGGCATCGTCCCCGGATAGCTATTGGTTGAATGGACGGAAAAAAAACAAGAAGCAACCAATTACGTCAGCAGATAAACACAATGTTGTTTGGTTTGTTTGGCATTGAGACGGGATTATTTGTAGCGCACACACACTGCTCGCGTAGAAATACACGGTGAACATATTTGACGCGAAAGTAAGATAGTAAATTATCATTACACAAGTCGTGTTGCTTCACGTCGGATCTTTCTGTCGCAGACAAACAAATATTGGTTGGTTTGTTTGGCATTGAGACATGATTATTTGTGATGCAAACACGCTACTCACACAGAAATACATGTAGAAAATGCTTGCCGCGAAAGTAAGATTGTAGTATATGTCAAGAATGAAAACAGTACAATGTTTATTGAGTTAATAGTGTTAGATATTTCTGTAGCTGCAATGCAATTGATACCGTACCAGCAAATATTGCAGTGGCTCTCCGTTGCTGAAATTATTTCTTTGGGGTAAAATCTCTCTTTGTAAAAAATCCCAATATTTATAAGCTGTAAGCATTTCATATTAACTATGAGAGCAAAAAAGAACCCAAAACGACGAGTCAACTCGGAGAATGTTTTCATCAAAACAGACACATTATGACTGATTCCCTTAATCAAATGCGAACAAAATGTTTAACAGAGTAATATTATCAGGTCTGAGAGAGAGAGAGAGAGAGAGAGAGAGAGAGAGAGAGAGAGAGAGAGAGAGGAGAGAGAGAGAGAGAGAGAGAGAGAGAGAGAGAGAGAGAGAGAGAGAGAGAGAGAGACATACAGTGACGGAGAGATGGTTCGACACGAGGACACATGGCGGGGGGAGAGGGGGCAGGGGGGGGGGAGAGGGGGCAGGGGGGGGGGAGAGAAGAAGAGAAGTAAAGTGTCAGAGTGGATATCCGCGGTGTAGAAAGACATGTGTCGCATGGCAGAGTTTTGTGGCGATAACGAGCTCGCCGTACCTCCCACTCACGTCCGTTAGCCCGGCAGGCAGCCCGGCACTGTCACACCGTTACACACAAATCCAAAGACAAATATACTACCAACGTTCCAAAATTCAGAATAAAAAAAACAAGAAAGGTATGTTGTTGGAACGTTTAATTGCCGAAAAAACAAAACGCTACGTTCACAGATATTTCGACCCAGTGGTCTTTTAAGTGCAGACAAACAAACATAATTATAGAAACAACTTATCTGACGAAATGTTGAGCTGCTTGCAAGGAAGACACCAGCGAGGCAATCAGGTGTCAATTGTACCTTTTTGAATGCATACTATTTACTGTCACTGAATACCTCACCTGTCACTCTGTGTTCACGTTGGTTTACTGTCACTCAATACCTCACCTGTCACTCTGTGTTCACGTTGGTTTACTGTCACTCAATTCCTCACCTGTCACGCTGTGTTCACGTTGGTTTACTGTCACTCAATACCTCACCTGTCACGCTGTGTTCACGTTGGTTTACTGTCACTGAATACCTGACCTATCACTCTGTGTTCACGTTGGTTTACTGTCACTGAATACCTGACCTATCACTCTGTGTTCACGTTGGTTTACTGTCACTCAATACCTAGCTGACCTGTCACTCTGTGTTGACGTTGGTTTACTGTCACTGAATACCTGACCTATCACTCTGTGTTCACGTTGGTTTACTGTCACTGAATATCTCACCTATCACTCTGTGTTGACGTTGGTTTACTGTCACTGAATATCTCACCTATCACTCTGTGTTGACGTTGGTTTACTGTCACTGAATATCTCACCTATCACTCTGTGTTGACGTTGGTTTACTGTCACTGAATATCTCACCTATCACTCTGTGTTGACGTTGGTTTACTGTCACTGAATACCTGACCTATCACTCTGTGTTGACGTTGGTTTACTGTCACTGAATATCTCACCTATCACTCTGTGTTGACGTTGGTTTACTGTCACTGAATACCTCACCTGTCACTCTGTGTTCACGTTGGTTTACTGTCACTGAATACCTGACCTATCACTCTGTGTTGACGTTGGTTTACTGTCACTGAATATCTCACCTATCACTCTGTGTTGACGTTGGTTTACTGTCACTGAATACCTCACCTGTCACTCTGTGTTCACGTTGGTTTACTGTCACTGAATACCTGACCTATCACTCTGTGTTGACGTTGGTTTACTGTCACTGAATATCTCACCTATCACTCTGTGTTGACGTTGGTTTACTGTCACTGAATACCTGACCTGTCACTCTGTGTTGACGTTGGTTTACTGTCACTGAATACCTGACCTGTCACTCTGTGTTGACGTTGGTTTACTGTCACTGAATACCTCACCTATCACTCTGTGTTGACGTTGGTTTACTGTCACTGAATACCTGACCTGTCACTCTGTGTTGACGTTGGTTTACTGTCACTGAATACCTCACCTATCACTCTGTGTTGACGTTGGTTTACTGTCACTGAATACCTGACCTGTCACTCTGTGTTGACGTTGGTTTACTGTCACTGAATACCTCACCTATCACTCTGTGTTGACGTTGGTTTACTGTCACTGAATACCTCACCTATCACTCTGTGTTGACGTTGGTTTACTGTCACTGAATACCTGACCTATCACTCTGTGTTGACGTTGGTTTACTGTCACTGAATACCTGACCTATCACTCTGTGTTGACGTTGGTTTACTGTCACTGAATACCTGACCTATCACTCTGTGTTGACGTTGGTTTACTGTCACTGAATACCTGACCTATCACTCTGTGTTGACGTTGGTTTACTGTCACTGAATACCTGACCTATCACTCTGTGTTGACGTTGGTTTACTGTCACTGAATACCTGACCTGTCACTCTGTGTTGACGTTGGGTTCACGGTGTTGCGTATTACTCGCTTCGTGTGAACAACGCTTTCCTTTAGCAGTGTCTTCTACTCGCTTCGTGTGAACAACGCTTTCCTTTAGCAGTGTCTTCTACTCGCTTCGTGTGAACAACGCTTTCCTTTAGCAGTGTCTTCTACTCGCTTCGTGTGAACAACGCTTTCCTTTAGCAGTGTCTTCTACTCGCTTCGTGTGAACAACGCTTTCCTTTAGCGGTGTCTTCTACGATGCGTTCCTGTGTAATAAATATTGTAATAACCCCTCGCCTTTTGTGAACAACAATTTACTTTAGCGGTATCTTCTACGATGCGTTCCTGTGTAATAAATATTGTAATAACCCTTATCCACTACGATGAGTTGACGTTGTTTTGCACCTTCATTCACTTCCCTAACTACGTCCTTCGTCCATGTGGTTCTGCACTATGTTGTAGAGACTTAAGAAATCCCCTTTGGTATGAAGTACGTTCATGTCAGTTGTACTTTTCCGTGACTCTGCGAACACCGATCACTCTTTTTCTTTTTCTTTTAAATCACAATCACATTTTTTTTCTAATTGAAATTTCCCTCCGGTGTAAACTGTGGCAAACTATCCCAGGTCGATGCATCTGTTTACATTGGATAAAAGCATTATTTTGCTTATACAAATACAAACAATCTATAACCATGCTGCTTTCTGAATTATTTGTTATAAACTGATACAGGCGTCAGTGACAACATTGATTCAGCAGGAATTTCCCCTTGTGCATTGAATGTGTGTGTGTGTGTGTGTGTGTGTGTGTGTGTGTGTGTGTGTGTGTGTGTGTGTTGTGTGTGTGTGTGTATGTGTGTGTATGTGTGTGTGTTTTGTGTGTGTGTGTATGTGTGTTTGTGTGTGTGTGTGTATGTGTGTGTATGTGTGTGTGTGTGTGTGTGTGTGTGTGTGTGTGTGTGTGTGTGTGTGTGTGTGTGTGTGTTCCAATGCCAATACACGTGGAACAGATTGGCGGTGTAATGTTTTGTGTCATCGCGTGCTAGAGCAGAAAGGCACTTTGAAGTCAAAAGGGCATCATATTAGTTGTGTAAGCTGTTGGCAAGGATTCTTCAGTTTTTAAAAGCGCATTGATGCCATTAAAACCTTGACTGTAATAGATGTACATACCGTTCTAACCCAGTCATCTGCACACGTTCAAAATACAGCAGTGCTCCTAAACGCCACAGAATGTTTCCCCCTTTAGTAATCTCACCTCCAAGTTTCCTTTTAAGGTCTTTATCGGCGTAGGGTTGTGTGCAAAATGGCGATCTAGATACTGCAATTTGGCCATGATCTCCATTCCTAACGACCAATTTCAACATGAGAGTGCAGTCACATCGAAGAAGTAATACCGTAAAATTAGTCAATAATTTTGAAATTAATTATCTTTGCTGATGATAGTAATCATTGGGGGTTCCCAAGCCGATGTGCGAGGATAAAACTGCTAGTTCCAGAGGAAGGGTTTTAAACCACAACACAAACGAAAACCTCGACGTTTTACGCAGGATAATATTATAGAATGAGCATGTGTATCTGTGGCAAATGAAGGAAACTGCCAGTCAGCAAATGTCAGTTTTGCTTGAACGACACCTCATGTGCATTGTCCACTTTTTACCGACGTCACAATCAAATCTTAGACTCAAGTCTCCATTTTGAAAGCATCAATATTTATTCCTGGCTCTTTCACTCCCTCTATGTTAGCTTCTATTGAGAACTGATTATTTGTTATTGTGTCAAGTCATGTTACCATCAAAACGGGAGAAAGGTCGCCATAGAAAACGTTCTTTGACGTCGTTGACGGCTGACTTGTTTTTTTGCTGTGTACCTTTTCATGTTTGACTGGCTTGACACGCAAAGTTTTTCACCGTGCTACAAACGGCTTTTTGATGAAGCGTCGTGCACTTGAATAGACAAGAAAAAGGAAAAGGCAGGAGAGGAAATTGTAAAGGCGAAAAGGTGAGTGTCTGCGTGAAAACGTTCAGCATTCAGCCTCTAAGCTGTGACTGAATGGCGAGCGGTGCGTGACAAATGTGGAACATGGTCCTACGATGGTTGACTGCTTGGGATTTAGTGTCGATGAAGAAACTACCTTCTGGCTTTTGCTATTTCTTGTTAATCATAGAGCTTCTGAGTTCCACGTTGATCCCCTCTTCTTATTTTCTTCATCTTCGGTTTCTTCTTTAACATTATCTTGGTCGTCGTCCTCAATATTATTATCAACAGCAGCTCTAGAAAAGAAAAAAAAGATTTAGTTTTGGTTTGGTCCAGGCAAACAGATAAGATGTTCAGTTAAATTGTGATATCGTTGATGGAATGTTGAATGCATTTTTGCCTGGCGAACAGATGCTCACTGGTGACGTGGCTCGTTCCATGGATAGCATCTTACAAATTGGAAATCCCAAAAGACGTTGAGCATGAACATTCTTTGCTTGTAACATCGCGTGCATGTTGGGCGCATCCCTCAGTTGCAAACTACGAGTCAGAACAGTGAAGACATTCTTAGTCGACGTGGCTGGACCGGATTGGTTATAGTGTGTATCGTCCCTACATTATGTGTGGCTATCTGGGACCGGATTGGTTATAGTGTGAATCGTCCCTACAGTCTATGTGGCTATCTGGGACCGGATTGGTTATAGTGTGTATCGTCCCTACAGTCTATGTGGCTATCTGGGACCGGATTGGTTATAGTGTGAATCGTCCCTACAGTCTATGTGGCTATCTGGGACCGGATTGGTTATAGTGTGAATCGACCCTACAGTCTGTGTGGCTATCTGGGACCGGATTGGTTATAGTGTGTATCGTCCCTACATTCTGTGTGACTATCTGGGACCGGATTGGTTATAGTGTGAATCGTCCCTACAGTCTATGTGGCTATCTGGGACCGGATTGGTTATAGTGTGAATCGTCCCTACATTCTGTGTGGCCGGATTGGTTATAGTGTGAATCGTCCCTACAGTCTATGTGGCTATCTGGGACCGGATTGGTTATAGTGTGAATCGTCCCTAAAGTCTGTGTGGCTATCTGGGACCGGATTGGTAATAGTATGAATCGTCCCAACAGTCTGTGTGGCTATCTGGGACCGGATTGGTTATAGTGTGAATCGTCCCTACAGTATGTGTGGCTATCTGGGACCGGTAGCACCACCATGGCCACAGTACCAGCAACACGTTGCCTGCCCTCAATAGACATCGCACGGATCATTTTTCTTTGTTCATGGGCTAAAAATCACACGATATTATATGTCATGTGCATGGCCGTTTTTACAACAGCATTCAGGCAGCCATACGCTGCTTTCGGGGGAGCCGGGACGTTCCTATCAAATGACACCATGCCAGACTTCAATGGTCAACTTGTACCTCTTGAACCTTGGGCCTTGAAGTACCAACATCGTTGACTATTTTCGTCAACATGGTATGATGTTCTTGTCCTTCCTCTTCTTCTTCTTCTTCTTCATCTTCTTCTGCGTTAATCGGCTGAAACTCCACGTACACTCGTGTTTTTGTACGAGCGGCTTTTATGTGTATGCCCCCCCCCCCCCCTCCGTCCGCTGCAACTCCTACCTACACTCGTGTTTTACACGAACAGGTTGTTAGGTGTATGACCGTTTTCTCCCCCGACATCGTAGTACAGTACCAGTTGTCAAAGCCTAGCGTACCAGCTAACCGCCGAGTACCCCCCAGAGCTGTGCTACGCGTGACAGACATGGTTTTATGACTGAAGGGTGAGGAGGGTTTACACGCCAGTCAGTGTGGGGATTAGCCTCACACAGACTCTCCCTCTCTAACCCGCACGGGGTCCCTCTCGTCAGACACGGGCTCGTCAAATATTGGTTTTTGTCGTTTTGTCGCCGCACTCCATCCATTTGCTCCCAGCGCCGCCTCCGCCATTGGCCAAGGGAGAGAAGAATGGGTGCGAGGAAAGCGGCATGGTCGCCCCTTGCTGGGAGGCAGCAATGGCGGGTTTG
The DNA here is from genome assembly GCF_037325665.1 of Littorina saxatilis. NCBI lineage: Eukaryota > Metazoa > Mollusca > Gastropoda > Littorinimorpha > Littorinidae > Littorina > Littorina saxatilis. Next base: position 489,898 of record NC_090258.1, on the reverse strand, counting down.
TCAGCTTCGTTGCTCCTTTTGGCCGAGCAGAACAACGTGCATTGAAGGCTGAGGGTTGCTTTGTGGGTAAGGGGCCCTCGCTTTGTATGGAGGGGGACTTGATGAAGCCAATGGAGAGCGGCGTGCGGGGAGCGGCCAGACTGTCGGCGCCGTCCTCTCTGTCAGGGCGACTAAAGGCGACACGTCAAGTTTCAGTAGAGTTAAAGAGCTATTGCCCACATCGTGGGGCAGGGATGTAGTTAGTTCGTCGGCGTGGGTTCGAATCCCAGGTTCGGCGAGGAATTTATTTACTCTGCACTGCCTAAAACTGCCAAATCTGTCAGCAATATTATTTGCATATTTCTTTGCGAAAATAATCTTCGCTTAGTTTGGCCCTTGACTCAAAGTTTCTTGCTTGGCAACAGAGCTGACGAACAATGCTTGGCAACAGAGCTGACGAACAATGCTTGGCAACAGAGCTGACGAACAATGCTTGGCAACAGAGCTGACGAACAATGCTTGGCAACAGAGCTGACGAACAATGCTTGGCAACAGAGCTGACGAACAATGCTTGGCAACAGAGCTGACGAACAATGCTTGGCAACAGAGCTGACGAACAATGCTTGGCAACAGAGCTGACGAACAATGCTTGGCAACAGAGCTGACGTACAATGCACTCTCCTTCGAAATCGGTTCCAGTCGCTGTTTGTCCTTGGTGTGGAACATGCCCCTCTAAGTCATGCCTTCCGTTCCTCGTCCTGACTGCCTCGCCCTCTTCAGATTCCAAGGGCTCTTCTCTCTCGTGCGTTTTGTTTTTGCTTTTTTTGGCTCCTCGTCACTGGAGTGTTTACACTGAGTGTTGAAAAGAGCGAAGGCTTGACAAAGTCAACGGCCTTCTTTGTAAAGAAAAGGGACTTTCAACACTGATTTGTCACTCGTTAGAAGCTAAAATCTGCTCTAAATGAAAAAGGAATGTTAAATTTGAGTTTTAGATTGCTCTAATAAAGAACATTTTTGTGTTTGGAAGAACGGAGTTTGATGCAGTTTGCTTAACTATTTTCAGAAAAAGTTGTTGAAATATGCCTCGACTGAGCTAGGAATATTAAATTTAAGTTTTTAATTTCTCCAAAGATAGAAACATTTGTGTAAGGAATGATACAGATTGATATATTTTTGATGAACGACTTTTGCGAATCTTCGAAAGCAGTGACCTTTTGATGCAGGTGTTTTCCCAAGTGTATGTAAAGGTGCAAGTTATCAAGCAATACAGCTCTCCTCCTTGACATTAGTTCCCCATGACGCTGACTTGAAATTTAAGTCAAATGTCCTTCTCTTAATGAGCAAATATTTGGAGGGAAACAGTTGTGATCACGCAAGCATCAGGCTCTCTATACAGCGTTCTTCATGGTTCTCTATACAGCGTTCTTCATGGCTCTCTATACAGCGTTCTTCATGGTTCTCTATACAGCGTTCTTCATGGCTCTCTATACAGCGTTCTTCATGGTTCTCTATACAGCGTTCTTCATGGCTCTCTATACAGCGTTCTTCATGGTTCTCTATACAGCGTTCTTCATGGCTCTCTATACAGCGTTCTTCATGGCTCTCTATACAGCGTTCTTCATGGCTCTCTATACAGCGTTCTTCATGGTTCTCTATACAGCGTTCTTCATGGCTCTCTATACAGCGTTCTTCATGGTTCTCTATACAGCGTTCTTCATGGTTCTCTATACAGCGTTCTTCATGGTTCTCTATACAGCGTTCTTCATGGCTCTCTATACAGCGTTCTTCATGGCTCTCTATACAGCGTTCTTCATGGTTCTCTATACAGCGTTCTTCATGGCTCTCTATACAGCGTTCTTCATGGTTCTCTATACAGCGTTCTTCATGGCTCTCTATACAGCGTTCTTCATGGTTCTCTATACAGCGTTCTTCATGGCTCTCTATACAGCGTTCTTCATGGCTCTCTATACAGCGTTCTTCATGGCTCTCTATACAGCGTTCTTCATGGCTCTCTATACAGCGTTCTTCATGGCTCTCTATACAGCGTTCTTCATGGTTCTCTATACAGCGTTCTTCATGGTTCTCTATACAGCGTTCTTCATTGGTCTCTATACAGCGTTCTTCATGGTTCTCTATACAGCGTTCTTCATGGCTCTCTATACAGCGTTCTTCATGGCTCTCTATACAGCGTTCTTCATGGCTCTCTATACAGCGTTCTTCATGGCTCTCTATACAGCGTTCTTCATGGTTCTCTATACAGCGTTCTTCATGGCTCTCTATACAGCGTTCTTTATGGTTTTCTTCCATTGTTGTTTGTATGTGTGCCCCTGGGTGCATGTGACTGCCCACGTGTCTGTATTTCTGTCATTTCTTTCGTCTTTTTTCCGTGTTATTGTCATGGCGCTTCCATTTCGTCTTTTTTCCGTGTTATTGTCATGGCGCTTTCATTTCGTCTTGTTTCCGTGTTATTGTCATGGCGCTTCCATTTCGTCTTGTTTCCGTGTTATTGTCATGGCGCTTCCATTTCGTTTGACACCTACACCGTTGCTCTTTTCTTTCTTTCTTACTTTCTTCCTTTCTTTTTTTTCTTTTTTAGTTTCCGTCCTTCTTTCTTTCTTTCTTACTTTCTGTCCTTCTTTCTTTCTTACTTCCTTTCTTTCTTACTTCCTTTCTTTCTTACTTCCTTTCTTTCTTTCTTTCTTTCTTTCTTTCCTTATTTCTTTCTTTCTTACTTTCTTCCTTCTTTGTTTCTTTTTTTCTTACTTTCTTTGTTTATTTCTATCTTCCTTTTATTTTTACTGGGGACTACACAGGTAGAAAGGGAGGAGCCACACATGTGTTGCGCCACCTGCTGAATGTTGCTGTCTTTGAACTGGTCACGGGTGAATGGGTTTCCATTGCCAGCAGTCTGTGAACGGACATGCACCATTGACTGTCATATATGGCTGAAAGAGATGAAAGAGTTAGTGAAATGTCTTTGAAGCTCAAAGTTAAAAGAATCAATGAAAGAAAAGGTTTGTATGAATTGAAAACATAGGGCTCTCTCTCTCTCTCTCTCTCTCTCTCTCTCTCTCTCTCTCTCTCTCTCTCTCTCTCTCTCTCTCTCTCTCTCTCTCTCTCTCTCTCTCTCGGACATTGGACAGCATGGGTCCTGTACACAACCCTCACTCTACAAAAAGGCAACACAATGTTATTCAGTGTTGGATCTAAAGAAGGACCGAGGGGGGCGGGGAGGGTGGGGGTGGTGGTCCTGGGTCCCGGAAGCCCCCACCCCCCCCCCCCTACCTCCCATCCATCCCTTACCCGTTAAATGTACTTTTTTTCTGAAGTAGGGACCCACAATACCACTTTCAAATTCTAAATGTCAACAATATTTGGACCACCCCCCGATTTGCCAGCCGCTGTATTTCACACTTTGAGCACTCGGTCCAGTCCTGAGTCATTCTCCTGGTATATGTCGTGTTCCACGTCCTGAGTAATTCTCCTGGTATATGTCGTGTTCCACGTCCTGAGTCATTCTCCTGGTATATGTCGTGTTCCACGTCCTGAGTCATTCTCCTGGTATATGTCGTGTTCCACGTCCTGAGTCATTCTCCTGGTATATGTCGGGTTCCACGTCCTGAGTCATTCTCCTGGTATATGTCGTGTTCCACGTCCTGAGTCATTCTCCTGGTATATGTCGTGTTCCACCCATACTTTTTATTTCGGATCTCTTTTGAATTTTCTGAGGATTTTTGTACCCTTTTAATAATCCTTATCTTCCTTTTATTCTAATCAATGTTCTATTGATCAGTGTCTCATTTCAACCAGTAGCAAGCAAAAGCAGGAATTTAAAGCAAAAGCAGGAATTTAAAGCAAAAGCAGGAATGTTGTTCTCCGCCGGGTTTTGTTATGCCGCAGGAACCTCGCTAAAAAGAGCGTACCTCTTGGATCAAAGACATTCACTTCTTGCATTATGGCCGCTCTGTTAGTCTGTTTGTCTGTTTGTCTGTTTGTCTGTTTGTTTGTTTGTTTGTTTGTTTGTTTGCATGTTTGCATGTTTGTTTGTTTGTGCTTTTTGTTTGTTGGCTTGTTTGTGTGATTTCTTGAAGTTTCTTTGACCCAATTGGACATTTTCTCCGTGTGTTCATCAATGTCTCGTTTGAATCAGCTAGACGCCGGCAGCAGTGAATTCCCTTTGCCATAGAGCAGCAGTGATGTCCCTTTGCCATAGAGCAGCAGTGATGTCCCTTTGCCGCACCGAGGCATCATCAGACACACAAACCTCCGTGACCAGGAGATCCAGTTCCTGCAATTTGGCCGCTCTGCCGGCGCTGGAGGGTGGCAATTTCACATTGATCTCCCCTTGCCGCTCTCTGCTCCCGCCAGAGGGCGCAGGCGGGCAATTGACGGCGGCCATGTTGGCTGCAGCCCGTGTAATGACGGTCGTCAAATGACACAAAATGTCTGGCTTCCTGTGCCTGGTGGGCACAGTTCTGCACGAGGCGGAGTGCACGCTTCTGTCGCACCATGCTCGCTTTGTACGACTTTTCTTCTGATGTTAGCGTTTGGGGGAGAGGTGGGTGAGTTGGGAAGAGCGATGGGGGGAGGGGGAAGAAGAGAAGGGAGGGGGATGGGTACTGTTTGAGTTTGGTGATCGATGATTAGAAGACTGTTCCTAGGATTTGATCTGTACTTGACATTTCTGTTCTGTTCTTCCTATCTAAACGTGCTTCTTTCGTTAAGTCTGTGGTTCTGTCTCCAGTGGAATAGTTAGCGTCAGCATTTCATCTGTACTTGACATTGCTGTTCTTTTCTTTCTATCTGAACATATTTCTTTGTGTCCGTTCTTCAATCCATCTGTGCTCCTTTCGTCCAGTCTTTGGTTCATCTCCAGTGAAATAGTTCGCGATGAACTTACGTTGTTTATTCTTGTCAAAACTGGGACCTCGTTGGAGTCAAAAGTAGCCCACAGGACACAACGTTATTCTGACTCAAAGCTTTCTTCCAAACTTTTAAAGTTTTCAATTCAAAGTATTTCTTTTATATTCAAAGTTTCCTTTGATGCACAAGAAAATTGCTGCGTGGAATAGAAATGATAGTCAGTGTAGAGGAAGGTGTTTTCGACATCGTTCCTCGCCACAAGCGATTTGTCGTCCAGGGCCTTTGGTTTACAACGTGGCTTATCTGTTATTATTATTTTGTTTTACTGAGCGGAGAAATCTTGTAAACAAACAAGCAAAAAAACACATGTGTTATTTGTAATGCGATGTGGTGCCAAAAGACAAATTTATTAACAGCTATTGTGTTTTCAGCGTAGCAATAGGGTCCGATATTTAGACGAGACAAGTATAATGCCGACGAGTCGAAGACGAGTCTATTGTGTTTTCAGCGTAGCAATAGGGTCCGATATTTAGACGAGACAAGTATAATGCCGACGAGTCGAAGACGAGTCGCATTATACTTGTTCGAGTCTAAATATCGGACCCTATTGCTACGCTGAAAACACAATAGCGATTATATAGCTGTTATGACCTTGATTTGTTGTTCCAAACTTACAAAATGACAGTTTTTGCGTCGATGCGTTGATTTCAGGTTTTGATAGCAGAAAAACTTCTTACGCGCATCATGTTCGCGCAGACATGCACACCGCTACACGCTTTCTGACTTTGTAAGAAAAACTGACTCCAAGTGCATTCGACTTCACAACACAGTTGTTGAAACAGCCTTTTAAGTTGTCAGTGTATGCTGTTGTCGATAGAAACATCGCCGTGGTACAGATGGGTGAACCGGAATCATGCGTCGGCCATTTTTCTCAATATGCTTTTGGATATTGAGTAAAATGGCCGACTTCCGCCGCATTATGCTTTGATGATCGGAAGAGACCATCCAATCACAGCCCCCGAATTCCCCCACGTGTTCATCAGAATAGCTATATATGTTAATGTTCAATGAAAATGGAGACAACGTTATGAAGTGGTATATAGTACTTTTCAATTCATAATATTCAAATCAATAAAAGTCGAACAACAGCGAAATGTTTTATTCGGACACATCAGTAGAGAAAGATAGAAAGATTTCGCTTGTGACTTCCCAGCAAGCGGCCCAACATTCCGTCAAGCTAAGTTCTTGTTACTAATTGTTTGTCTGTGCACTTAAAAGACCGTTGGGTCGATATATTTGTGACTGTAACGTATTGTTTTTTCAATAACAAACGTTCCATCAACTTACCTTTCTTGTTTTTTGATAGAGAAAGAAAGTTGTCCCGACAGCTGAAGTGACTAGTGTGGCTTTTCTCATGGCTGTTTTCCCCATAGCTGTATACCATTTTGTGATATGCATTTTTTAGTCCTTTAGATTAATCATAACGTATATTAAATAGAGATTGGAATATATTCTTTTTACTTTTTCATGAATACTCCAGTTAGATAAAGATACAGACATGCAACAAAAACCAAAGTATATATTTTTTTAATTATGTTTTATTTGTTATGATTGTTACACAACCTTTGGTTTCCATGTTACGAAGTTGACGTACTTTAAAACCCTTGTCATTTACTAAACGCAGACAAACAAAATGTGCAAGTATTTCTAATTCTTTATCCACAGACCAAGGACATATATGGAACCAGTTCTTAATGTAATCAATTTGTATGGTTAAAATGTCTCAGTAAAGTAATGTGAACTTCGTAACATGGTTTCCACTGGTACCCACCTCTGGAGAATAACCAGCTGACAAACTCCGAGGAGCCAACTGAACGCGGAGCTTTGAAGGACCGCCCACTTTCTTTGGTCCTCCTCTTGTCTCCCGTCACCAAGGTTCCAGCTTCTCCAACTCTCCTGGTTCTGCACCGCTCCCTCCACCCTCCCCCATCCCAAAACACCCGCCCACCTCGGCCCCCCTCCCCCCTTCCAACTTTACCCCCCCCCCCCCCCCCATCACCTTGCGGATCTGATTTTTTTCTCCAGAAGCGCCACTTCCACACCAATCAAGCACTCGTAGGATCGATACCGCCTCTCAGAAGAAAAAACGGAGATTTTCCTGTCCGCCATTTTTCTCCCTGGCTTGGCCCAGGAAACGTGCAGGCGCCGTAACTCCGGGCAGCGCAAGGGAGATAAATCAAGGGGAAAGGGAGGCAACTCCGGCGGAATGTAAAAAAAAAAGGAGGGGGAGAGACAATCAAAGAGAATTCAAAGCGCAATCAGAAGGAAATGCGATATGATGCGGTGTATGGTAGTGTGAAGTGATGTGGCACAGACATTGCGTGGTGTTTTGTGCACCATTGGCGGCTTTTGTAAAGGTAGCAGCGGTAAAGGGGGGGGGGGGGGTGGGGATGGGGAGGGTGGTAAAGAGGATGGAGGGTGTATAAAGGTTGGGGAACAGTAAGAAGGAAAACGGAATATTTTTAAGCAGCAGAAACGGAGCACCTTTCAGGCACAGAAAACAATGTCCATCTTTGGTTAACGAGTAAGGGAGGGACTATAATGTGTTTATATATTCTCGGACCTCTCTGTCTGTCTGTCTGTCTGTCTGTCTGTCTGTCTGTCTGTCTGTCTGTCTGTCTGTCTGTCTGTCTGTCTGTCTGTCTGTCCGTCTGTCTGTCTGTCTGTCTGTCTGTCTGTCTGCTAGTTTGTGTGGCAGTGTTTCTCTGCAGGTGACCGTATCAATGCTGGATTTCTTTGTCTCACGTGCAATAGTTATTGTGTCCGTTCACGTGTGAATAGCGTGTACATGCCTTGCGAGTAGTGAACGTTCTTGCTTGTGTGTGCGTTTGATATGCACGAGTATTATGCACGCATGCGCTGCAATCCATTAATGGCAGAACCAATGCATCAGTCACTTCCTGTCCGTCTTCACATCACCAAAACATTATCCCAAAACCTGTTTTGTTGTTTAGTGTATTTACCATCATCCCTAAACGAGAATGTTATCACCAAAACATTATTCAAAATATCCTTTGGTTGTTAAGAGTATTCGTCATCATCTCTAAACGAGAGTTGTATCACCATTTTGTCCAAGGGACATCACAACATTAGTTGTCACGCCACACTCGTTCATTCAACTGAGTCGCACGCGTCTCGCACGTGGCACGGACAGCTAGCCACTGGAGCGAGTCCCAATCAGCATGTGCACGGCACAAAATGATAGGCGATGGAAGGCAAATGTCTGCTTTCACTCCACTCACCTGAAAAGCAGGTAAATGACAGGTACACCACACGGCTGTGACATTGGTAATTGCCGTAATGGAGTGTTGGGGGACCGAGACTACCGTTAGCTCTTTAAGCTGGCAGGGGTATGGCTAGCTAGAGAGAGAGAGAGAGAGAGAGAGAGAGAGAGAGAGAGAGAGAGAGAGAGAGAGAGAGAGAGAGAGAGCGAGAGACTTAAGAAGTGCTTTTTGGTGGGGGTTTTGAGGTGTTTGTTTCTTTTTATTGTTTCTTTTTTTGTTTGTTTCTTTTTTATTTTTTCCTGTGTAAGATGTTTTCTTATTTTTTTTTCTTCAGGGGACTGAAACAAAATTCGTTTAAATATTTGCTGTCTTCATATTCTGTGTGTGTGTGTGTGTGTGTGTGTGTGTGTGTGGGGGGGGGGGGTATGGGGGTAGTTGAAGGCGGGGGGTCGATCGAGAAGGAGGTCAAGTATTCTGTGTGTGTGTGTGTGGGGGGGGGTATGGGGGTAGTTGAAGGAGAGGAGGAGGTCAAATATTCTTTATTGACATTGCTTGTTTTGCACCCTTTACGGAAACTAGAACGTTGTAATAAATTATTTGTTATGACAAAGCTAGAACCTCTTGAATAGCATATTGTCCAATGTTCTACTAGAACGTTGTAATATTTGTTATGACAAAGCTAGAACCTCTTGAATAGCATATTGTCCAATGTTCTACTAGAACGTTGTAATATTTGTTATGACAAAGCTAGAACCTCTTGAATAGCATATTGTCCTATGTTCTACTAGAACGTTGTAATATTTGTTATGACAAAGCTAGAACCTCTTGAATAGCATATTGTCCTATGTTCTACTCTTCGTTTTCTTCGGCTGTTTCAAATATTAATCATATTAACGGTCGTATTATTTCACACTTTGGGGCTGATTGGGGTTGGGATAAGACCACAGTGGATTGGGCTGAACATTGTCTCCCCACAGTCGCTGTTCTGTTAGTATATTGTTTCCGTGATCCTCAAGAGAGCACGCTGCAGCAGGACAACCGAAACATCTCTCTCCCCGTCACGTCTTGCGTGGAATAGACGATGTTCGGAAATAACTCTGTCGGGTTTGTATTGGCTGTGAAATAGTGAAACTCCTTGTAGACATGGAGACAAGCTTTCCCGCATTATGGATAAGGACCCCGTGTGGAGACACACTCCTCGCTAGTGATTGGCCTATAATGTCACGAGGGAAAGCTTGCCTGGATGTATTCAAGAGTATTTTCTCTTTCACAGCACATACAAACCCGGCAGAGTTATTTCTGGAACTATTGTTTTGAAATCTGTCTTTTCAAAGTCACCGCAACAAGCTTTTTATCTCTGTATTTGCGTTTTTACACCCCCGGTATAGGGGTGTGTGTAGGATTCGGTCGATGTGTTTGTTTGTTTGTGTGTTTGTGTTCGCATATAGATCTCAAGTATGAACGGACCGATCGTCACCAAACTTGGTGAACAGGTTCTATACCTTCCTGAGACGGTCCTTACAAAAATTGGGACCAGTCAAACACACGGTTAGGGAGTTATTGGTGGATTAAGATTCTACAAGGACTTATAGAGGGACATATTAATGGTCAAAGGGAAATAACCTTCTCAGTTGGTGGCAGTGAGAATGGTAAGGACGGGGGTGTTTTTCCTACCTCGGAGGAATTTCTTGTTGTTGTTGACGCCTCAATACACCCTGAATGCCATTTCATATCGTTGATGAGCTCGTTAATAGTCAGCGCTTGTCGGGCCCCGGTTGTGCATATGCAAGCATGAAGATCTGTAGTTTGCACATTATATAAATAAACTAAGGTAAAGCCATACAAGTTCAGTCCTTTACATATTTTGAGCAAAAGAGCACACACACACAGACACACACACACACTCACACACACACACTCCCACACACACATGTCCATACACACACACACACACACACACACATTTGATATTGAATTCTAGAGATGTACTGCTGTTCATGTTTATATGGCAACAAAAATATGGACGTACAGCTTCATTTATATTCATTTTTTGCGAACAAACAATTCAGCAAACCAACCAACTGACCACAACACCAAACAAACAAACAAATAAACATGGAAATAAACAAACAAACGAACAAACAAACAAACAAAACTTCTATTACCAAATACGACATGCTACATTTGTATACGCACTCACATTGTATTTTAATGTTTATAAGAAGAGCACCATCCTACAATATACAATATAAAACAGACTATTAGTATAACATCAACATATGTTTAAACGAAAGCCATACGTGTACAACACTACAACAGGTAAACTTTGTCCACGAGCTACTTTTACCTGTAAACCTGCAGGTCTCGGTGCGTGTCAAAGCCCCAACAACAAACACGCCGCATTCTGGTGCAGCCACCCGTGACAAGGCGGGACAGGGTAATTGCAGGCTACACACTGCACCCCGTCACGCCTCACTGAATCATAAGCACGATTTACTTACATGTCACGCTTGAGAGTAGGCTAAGTAAAGAAAACATGGAGGTTGGTGGGAGGGACAATCCTCTCTCTCCTCTCTCTGCTCTCTCTCCTCTCTCTGCTCTCTCTCCTCCCTCCCTCCCTCCCTCACTCCCTCCATCTCTTCCTCTTACCCCCTCTCCCCCCTTTCTCTCTCAACGAATTGCTTTCCGTAACCGCCCTAACACGTTATCCCCCTTCCCTCCCTCAGCCTGCAACCCCTTTATCCCCCTTCCCCATCCCCTCCCCCTCCCCCCCCCCACTCCCCGTACCTCTTGCTACTTCAGCCGTACCTGCCTGCCTATAACCGATTAAAAAAGGCAAAGTCCTAGGCCTTGCCATTATTTAGTGTATGCCCTTTATCGGATTGGATTGGATTGGATAAGATTTACAGTCCAGTGAGGTTACCCTCATGGAAATTCGGGCTGCTTTCTCCCCGGGGAAAGCGAGCTGCCATACATACGGCGCTACCCATATTTTTTTTTCCTGCATGCGTGTATTCATGTTTCCTGAGACTTAATGCCGTGTGAGATGGAATTTTTTTACTTTATTCCAAGTCCCACGGGTATTTGATGGACATTTTTATCTATGCCTATACAATTTTGCCAGGAAAGACCCTTTTGTCAATCGTGGGATCTTTAACGTGCACACCCCAATGTAGTGTACACGAAGGGACCTCGGCTTTTCGTCTCATCCGAAAGACTAGCACTTGAACCCACCACCTAGGTTAGGAAAGGGGGGAGAAAATTGCGGCCTGACCCAGGCCTGAACACGCAACCTCTCGCTTCCGAGCGCAAGTGCGTTACCACTCGGCCACCCAGTCCCTATCATGTTTGGGTAAGAAGGTTACATTTCTAATATTGGGGGTGCGATTTGTTTCTCTCTTTCTCTTTCTTTTTTTTCTCCATTTTTCCCCCTTCTTTCTTTCTTTATTTTGTGTGTGTGTGTGGTTAATTCTCTTTTTTGGACACAGGGGGTGGGGGTGGGGGGGTGGTCATGGCTTGGTGGTCGCAGTATCAAAAATATGTAAAGGAGAAAGAACGTAAGGGTTACATCAAAACACGCATATGCAAGCGCAAATCCTTGTAAAATGTATCTAGAGTATTATTCATTGTTGCGTTGTACTTTTCCCAAATAAATCTTTGCTTAACATTTCTACTAAATGTCTGAAAATGAGGAATATTTTTGTTCATTTTCAAAATATATATGTGATGTTTGGCACAAATTACTAACACATCAAAAACTTTATCGGTGACTACATTTTTCGCCACTCCAAATAGAATGCTTACCTTATTTGTTTCCTCCCCGTTCTTTTCTCCTTTACTTCGCTCGACATTCCTGTGACAGCCTGTTGTTACTTATGTGTTTTTCATCATTTATTTTATTGTTCAATTTTCTTCGGCTAATCGAAACCCTTTGATCAAGACAGAGCTCGGTCAAGTGCATAATAACATTTCAGCATAATAGGAATATTACAAAATACACGTAAAAAGGATAATTTGCCGATATTTCTCAGCAGACTGGCCACATTGACCAGAGTCCATCCTCTCACGCCACACGTCATGCAGCAACAACACTCCATGGTCATCACGGAGCAAAAACACTGTCACAGATGATACCCTGACCCGCCGTGACGTATAAGTCAACTCTTACGTCACTGCATTGTGACGTCAGTGTGCCTATTGTCGCGGACGTGACGGGAGACAGATGTCAACGGGTCACGGGGGATTGAATTTCACACGTTTTTAGCTGGCACCCCGAATAACCCCCACACCTCGCTATGTATGGTTTGCTTTCCCTGTCCCTCCCTGTCCCTCCCTGTGTCTCTGTCTCCCCCTCCCTCTCTCTCTGTCCCAGTACCCCCCCCCCCCCTCCTCTCTCTCATCCTATCCTGTGGTCCGCTTCCTGTCCTGTGGCTGCAGGCTTTACAATGTCATCGATGGAGTTTGCGTGACATAAAGAACCTTTCTTCATTGTGTTTGTGCTGATTCACAGGTTTCGCTAAGGAAACGTGGGAATTGGTCTTTTTCTATCGGGTGTTGACAGCAAGTGCGAGCTTTAGATGAGCACACAAAAGCAACAGACACTGAGTTACGAGTACATGTAGCTCAGGTGCAACAGGTTGCATTGTTATTCGTTTAATAAAATTGTTTCAACCAACAGGTTGCACACAACAAGGCAACACACACGTGCAAAGTTTGGAGAACGGAGTGGCAAGGTTTTACCAAGACAATGACAAACTGAATGTCAGGTGTAAGTTGTATTGCCCTGTCATGGATTGTCATCGCTTGTTTCTGTGACTGTACACACTGTCGTCATGTTGCTGGTATAGATGTAAAACTAGCATCCATTGAGATTTTACATTCTAGAAATGTGACAGCACTTTCTCGCGTTGACACGCGAACATTTTAAATCAACACACAAACACAACAGACTGCGATTTTGGTGAAATTTGTGCTGACTTCAACATGCAATTGTGTGCACTAAGAAAAAACTAAATGACAGAGGGGCGAAATTGTTGTAGTGAAAGTGTGGATGTTGTTGACGCTTGTTTATTGCAGTGTAATGCAAATCAACCCTTAAGAAATAAAAAAATTCTGAATTAAATGTAAATAAGTGTACTTAAGGCAAGAGACGGCACGAACTTTTGGTCAGAAATGGTATTTGGGTAATCAGCATTTTTAGGTACTTTGAATCAATACAATTATTATGCGATGTGATTGTGTCATCATCGCCTTCTCTTTTTGCAATAAAGCGATCTTTTCGTGATTTGTTTTAAACAAAATTTGATTCAAAATACATGACTTGAAGCAATTGAAAATATGCAGCTAGGACATTTTTGTGATTTATGAACATTTCACATTATTGTGAAACTGTTGACGTTGTTTTCTCATCATCGGTTTTGAGCACCAGTGCCGTCATTGGACAATACATTACTCATCAAACTATTTTGCATTTTCATCACAAATGGTGTATGTGCAATAACTGGGAGACTTGAGGGATGATTTTAGAAATTCTGCCAAAGTACAAAAACTTGCCTTTTTTGGAAATTTATTCTGTGCCTATGATAAGTACCCATCAAACAAAATATGTTTATAAATACGAAATAATTGCTCAGTTTTTGCATGGTGGGACTTGTTTATGGAAAACCATCCCATACTTCAGAATTCTATCTTTATTTTTCTCAAAGATAAATGGTTCCCAAAAATAAAAGTTTTAAGATCACTTTTTAGGACCAAAGCATCATGTCTAATTTATTTTTTATCAAGGACCTTAAAAAACATTTTTAAAAGGCTAAGCAAAGAAAGAAATTTTCATTTCCGTGCCACCTCCGCCCTAAATTGCTTTAGACAAGTACAAATAAA
>NC_090258.1:445892-468392 GCF_037325665.1 Littorina saxatilis | reverse complement strand
ATTAAGCAAACGTTTTGAATAATGAATGCATTTATCTCATCCATGTTCGAAACGACCATGTGCAGTACTGTTTACATTTCCTTGTTCTGGTAGTATTCTATTTTCAACCATGTGGAAGTCATTGTATGCGTGTGTGTGTGCGAGTGAGTGCGCGAGCGCGTGTGAGTACTGTTGTTAGTTTAGCATTGGGTTTTTTTTTTGGGGTTTTATTTTCTTTTATTGTTACATGTTTGTCTACCATAATTTACCATTATTATTTTGACATTATTTCAAATTTGTTATATTAAAATCGTCCGCCAAATTTCATTTGCTTTTAAGAGTACGCTCATAAGCCTAGCTTGTTGTGCTCCATGTTCCTTATTTCATGTATGCGGTTATAGTACCAATGGAATTTATTGAATAAACTTGTTTAAACCAAACACACACATACACACACACACACACTCACACATACACACACACACATACACACACACACACACGCATACACACACACACACACACTCATACACACACACACACACACACACACACATACACACACACACACACACACACACACACACACACACCTAAAGATATCGACACGATGAAAATAAACGGTTACCAATAGCCGATAATAAAACGAGCCTGGCTCTCCCCAGACGGGAGGAAGAGTTGTGTCCAGAGACAAACAAGATTATCCACGCCCCCCTCCATGCCACCTGGGGTCTTGTGTAATACCTGGACAGGTAACCTCCCGGTGTTCCAGAATAGGAGCGGTGTGTCACGCAGGACAGCCACGTAACGTCTCAATATTCTGTGACGGTTACAGGGGGTCATGCTGGTCAGCTGGCATCGCAGAGCACCCCCCCCCCCCCCCACCACCACCACCCCAACCCCAACCCCACCCTCTCAAGGCCCCAAAGAAGAGAAGAACAGTAATTTATTCCAGTGGAGAATGCAAATTCTGGGGATCTCTCAAAGTGTTCAGGCACAAGCGAGGAAAAAAACAATGTTAGGTGAGACAAACATTGAAAATAATCCTGCGTTGGTAGGAGCTACACAAATGTTGAACAGAATAATCCAGCTGTACTTTACGGAAAATGTCAATGCTCATCTTGCTTCTTTGCGATCATGTAGATATGGAAGCAAGGCGTGTGCGTATGAAAGCAAATGCTTATTGTAGCCGAGACCTTAACAACAAACTTTACAAGAATTGTAAGGCAGTTTGATCAAATAAAACAAACATGAAAAAATCTTGATCAAGCAATCGCAAACAAGCATTCCTTTTCGTCTTGACTTTCGCCATCTTGGCAGCAAGGTGTGTTGTTTCTCTGCATGTCTCATTGTTTGTCTGTCCGCCTTAAAGACCATTACTAATGATATAAGATTGACGTACTTGCAACCGTTTCGCTTTGTCTGTGATAAAATGTCCCAGTCACTTATTTTTCTTTGTTGTTTGATTGAGATAAATGTAAGCTCTCACAGTTGGACCCTCTACCAGACTGCGCCAGGCGGCTGTTTAAGAGAAAAGATGGCTGTCTTCTCTGTTAATTGTAAATTAAGATCAGGATATAAAGGAGGACAACTTAGTAAAACTTAAAACAAGTTTTCATTCACATGAAGTCTAGATATATTGTGCAGTAATAAATGATTTCTGATTCTTTTGTTTAAAATATTATTTTTAAAAAAATACAAAAATGCTGTGCAACTTGTGAGTGTGTTGTGTTTCAATAAACAATGTATTAATCAAACACAGATCCCAACACTACGGTTTGTTCTGACACTAAACTTCAAGTATTCAACAAAAGATCGCTCAGACCGGACAGACAACTCTATGCAACACAAAAAGGGGACGAGCAGAGTTACGTGACGCCGGTTTAAACCTCGCAGGGGGTGCTGCCAGGAACGGCCGCTTGTGAACAACTTTCCCATCGAACCCCACCCCCACAATCACCCACCCCACTCACACCCCACCCCCTCCCTGCCTCCCCTTCAAACCTACACTCACACACCTCCGGGGGTACTCTTCGCTGTATTGTCTCCCTTGTTAGTGCTAAGAAGAGGGGAGCAAGGGGAGAGCATTGAAGGGGGCAGACAACTGCGGGGAAAAGTAAAGGAGAAAGTTAATTGTACTTGTTTGAGCTTGGAGGGGGCGAGGCCATGCCTCCCAGCTTAGGTTTTCATTTGAGTTGGGAACATTGGTTATTAGACGACTCCCATGCACTTGATCGCTGAAAGCTTGACTTTACCTCTCGGCCAATTGGCTTTTCACAACGGATTCGGTGCGGAGCAAAAGTCTAGTCACGTGAGATCTGCGCATGCGCAGACTTTGTTCCTCTCTGGATCGTCCCGAAGCAACAATTTTCGGACTGTTGAAAGCAAATTATTGGTGCGGCCCAAGTATTAACTATTGGTTCAAACCTCCTCAAATTATACATTATCTTGAAAAAGGTGGGAACTGCCTGAGAAGAGGTGCGATTTAATGAATTCATAAACGAATTCTGTGTTTGATTATAGCTTTATCACGCATGGACCAAAGACGTCCCGAGAGAAACCCCATAGCCAAAACATGGCGGCCCCAAGACAGACAGATGTTGTGGTGCATATAACAGTGCAGTTTTACAGTTGCAATGAAACAATGCAAGTGGCGGTATACGTCAACTTATAAACAATTGTATCTAAAAATCAGTTTGCCTGTTATTTGAGAGATATATAAATAGCAGTTTAAAACAAAGACGTGTGAAAAGTGAAAACAACGACATTGTTGTGAGGCATGATTTTTGTTTTGTTTAGGTTAGTTCCTGATATTGCATGTTTCAATTCAAACACCAAATTAGTATTGTACCCTGATCAGTAGCATGTAGTTCTAACTAGGCTTTACTTCTTAACTTGACATCACAACAAACCACGGCAGTGCTCTCATTGCTCTCAGTCTGGTCTTCTCAAGAATACTTAACTTGCTTAAAAACGGATACTCAATGCCAGATATTGTATATAATTATGTCACGATATTAACAATGAATAAAGTTCTGTTTAAACTAAGAATACTGGACACAAAAATGAGTTTTCAGCAGTCAAAATTAGAGACAAAAAATGCAAGCTTTAATTAAGGCCCTTGTCCTTGTCCTTGTCCTTGTCCTTGTCCTTGTCCTTGTCCTTGTCCTTGTCCTTGCCCTTGTCCTTGTCCTTGTCCTTGTTGTTGGTGTTGTTTTTGTTTCTTTAACCTTCCCTGTCCTTATATTTCTAGTCTTTGAAAATATGGGCGAGAGAGGCGGGGGCCAGTGGGTGGATGAGGGGGGGGGGGGGGGTGATGGGCGTCGAGTCAGTCGCCAACCCGAGGAAAGCGAAATGTCGTAACGTTTGATTATCACAGCCAGAACATGCTCCCAGCGTCAGCGAAGACGATCATTTGGACCATGTTGCAAAACAAAGAGACAAATTATTTTCTCCTCTGTCCTCGGCCTCAGCTGTCTCTCACACACGTTTGGAAACGAAACCTCGGACCCCTCCGGGCTTCAAACCTTTGCACGTGCACAGTCACGCATGCGCAGTGACCTCAAAGAAGAGAACACTCCCAGAACGAAATTCAAACCGCAGGTGTGGCGAGTGCGGAAGATTTGACGTAACTATGGGGGAGGTAGTGATTTGATTATACGCTCATCGGAGCAAGTTGATCCCTTCCTGTTATTCCTGGTCCTTGTACGGTCTTGGACTGCGTGTCGCTGCCAGGTTCTTCAGTAGCACACTCAGCCATGTATGACGTCAAGACCTTCTCCGATTCCTAGCTTTTCAAAGACAATTTGGCTGTTTGACAAAACAGGTTTTTCCCATCATTTAAGATAAGATAAGGTGAGACAAGACAAACTTTAATGTATCGATTGGAGATTGGATTTCCCTTCTTTGAGTCATGTGACGTCAGAGGCCGACAACACTTTATAATTTGGCTTTTCAGGTTGACCAAAACTTCAAAGGAACTAAAAAAAAAAAAACGTCATGTGTTTGATTGTGTGTGTGTGTGCTGTTCAATGTCAAAACAACAACAAAGTCAGTACATGACGTGTGTTTTGTAGTTCCTTTGAAGTTTCGGTCAACCTGAAACGCCCAAAATATGAAGCTTATGTGTTTGATTGCATACATGTGGATTGCATGCATGTGTGTGTGTGTGTGCTCGTTCAATCGTCAAAACAACAACAAAGTCATAAGTACCTGAAAGGAATTCGATCGATACATAAATGTTATTTGCGTGTTTGACCAAAATATGACATTTTACACAGATCTCGACAGTCATTGTTCACCTCGACCGCTAGCGCGGTCTCGGAGAACAATGACTGTCTCGATCTGTGTAAAATGTCATATTTTGGTCAAACACGCAAATAACGTATAATGTCCATTTTCATTTTACACAAACATGGAGAGAGAAAAAATGTTGGCACCACATCGCATTTCTAATAACACAAAAACATATTGCATATCACTCTTAAAAAATGTTGATTCTACAGAATAAAGTTCCCACAACATTTGATAATAATACACGTATTTGTAACAGCAAGGGTATCAGTACTGAAATATATTGCAAGTCTTGTCATTGTATTTTGTATTCGTCCATTGGTGGCACACTTTATTAGCTCAAAGTCACATGAGAAAGGCACAGCCTGGAAAGTTCTCTCTGATATGTTCCATATTTTGCTGCTTGGATTTTAGATTCGTCGAAATCTGTCGTGTAAATAATTATAATAATAAAACAGTCATTATTACTTGTGGGAAAGCTTGCCACAGTGTTTCCAAAAGAAAAAAAAACTCTTTCACTATCAATAAAAAAAAAACCGACAGAGTTATTTCTCATCTGGAGAAAGTTTTGTATTTAAACCAATTACCTTCTGTGAATTTCTTGTATTGAGTGTGTAGCAGACACTCAGACATTACGTAATTTGCAAAAATCACGTCAGCAATTCTTTTCTCAAAAATAAATACCTGAGACGAGATTCTTGCAATTGTATGCTCTACATTCAGCTTCACTGAAACCACCTTAAGCAATCGGACGCGATGATCTTTCAATTGACCATGGCAATTGTTGCTTTTTTTGTGTTATGTTCTGTTTCGTTTCGTGTTTTGTTTGTTTTGTTTAGTTTTGTAACGTTTTAATTTTATTTTTTTTATTTTGTTACGTTACGCTTAATGATTTTTTTTCTCGTTACATTTTGTTTCAAAATGTTTGGGGTTTTGTGTGCTTTCTATGCTTTCTTTTTCCAATGCAAAATACATTTTATACTTTTTTGTTGTTGCTTTCTTTAACCAATTACAAAATATGTGTTATGATTTTTTTTTAAACTGAAAGCTATACCCGTTTTGCATAAAGAGAATGCAGACATTTGTTTCTTCTTTTTTTTTTCTTTTTTTCTTTTTTATAGTTCAGCAAATGTGTATGTATGGATGTATGTATGGATGTATGTATGGATGTATGTATGGATGTATGTATGGATGTATGTATGGATGTATGTATGGATGTATGTATGGATGTATGTATGTATGTATGGATGGATGTATGTATGGATGTATGTATGGATGTATGTATGGATGTATGTATGGATGTATGTATGGATGTATGTATGGATGTATGTATGGATGTATGGATGTATGTATGGATGTATGTATGGATGTATGTATGGATGTATGTATGGATGTATGTATGGATGTATGTATGGATGTATGTATGGATGTATGTATGTATGTATGTATGTATGTATGGATGTATGTATGTATGGATGTATGTATGGATGTATGTATGGATGTATGTATGGATGTATGTATGGATGTATGGATGTATGTATGGATGTATGTATGGATGTATGTATGGATGTATGTATGGATGGATGTATGGATGGATGTATGGATGTATGTATGGATGTATGTATGGATGTATGTATGGATGTATGTATGGATGTATGTATGGATGGATGTATGGATGGATGTATATGTGTGCATCTGTCTCTAGATCTTTTACGACGCGAAACGTTTTGTTGTTGTTGTTTTTATTTTCATTGTCCTTCCTTATTTTATTTATAATTTCACTTTATCATCTTCTGTTTTACACAAAGAGGGACTTGAGATTGTTTCCCCCCTTACTTCTGGGTGTAAACGACCTTTTATGTTTACAAAAAATCCACCAGTTCGCGACAAAAATTGCACTCTGTCTGACACTTAGAAAAATGAAGTTAGTTTAACAACCGTTGCTTTTTAATTTCATTTTTTTCATATATTTTTTTCTCTGAAAAAAACACACACAAAAACCGAAAAAATATGCTTGCCAAACAAATTGATGCGTCTATCAAACTTTTTTTCTCCTTTTTTACAAAATTCACATTTAGCCGCAAAATAATATTTCTTTTCTCTTTTGTTTCAATTATTGAGCCTCACCAACATCCACACGACGACGACACGCATGCGTGACACAGCCCGACACAGCAGTCTTCATGCCGCACGTGCAAGCTATCATGGGGCGCGTGCAGCCTACATCACGGCCACGTGACCCTGGCTTTAGGGCCGCGTGCAAAAGGCTGTAGTGCCGTGTGCACTGCACGTGCCAGCTGGAAGAAGTGACAGAGCAGAGAAGCGTCTTCTATAACCCGTAATTGTGGTATCGACACTAAATGAATTCAATTAAGACAACTTGCGAAGGAAACATTGTGATTGACGAAGAGAGCTGTTAATTTCTACTTTGAGATTTGTGTTGTCTTTGTTCAAGAGACCGAAGAGAGTCACAACAACTAACAGAACACCGCTTCACCCAATGGCTCCAACCCATTTATTTCATTTTTACTCTCGGGACCTTTCCTTGCCAGTAAAAGGAGAACATTCGTCAGAAGAGAAGTGGCCTATCTGGACGAATATCAGCGATTTTAAGAAAGAAAATCTTACCTGGAAACCAGGGTCACGTTAGAAATGGGAAAATGTATTCATTTAAAAGGTCCGAATAATAGTGAAACAAACGAAACTTCTCGAATACTTATAAACATGATGGACATTTCAAAGCAGCTTGATTAGGTTGTAGTCAATCCATCGTAAGTTGTGAGAACATATAACTTTTATAAGCATTCTTGGACAAAGCACTGACCATCAACACTTAAACAAATCGTAACACCAGGGACCTAATATAGGTCTATGCTAACACCAGGGACCTAATATAGTACCTATTGAAGTACGAGTCAAACACGCAACTTTTTATTTCAATATGTTCGAGAAAAAGTATAGAAGATGTGTCAGACAAGACACACTGACACTACCAGTCCTGCTTATCCACCTTCACAATAAGAGCAAACGTCACAACAAAAACATGCACGCCTTTTAATTTACGACCAAAACATCCAACAGGATTGCCTCGAAAGCCATAACAAAGAAACACAGACCGACATGACAGAACGTCCGTTCTACCGGGCACTGAGCTGTGCAACACTGACAAACGCTTTTTTCATTACGAGCAAAACTCGGACAAGACTCGAACGCCAAACACGCCAACACAGACTGATTGGCATAACAACGCATCAGTTCCATACCAGCCAAACACGCCAACACAGACTGATTGGCATAACAACGCATCAGTTCCATACCAGCCAAACACGCCAACACAGACTGATTGGCATAACACCGCATCAGTTCGATACCAGCCAATCTAGAGTGCTGTGGACACGTCTTTTCATTGACGAACCACTTCGGACAAGATTGGCGAAGCCACACAAACAAACAAGCCAACCCAGATGAACAGAAGAGAGCATCAGTCCTAGCAGACAATACAACTGTATTATCCGTGTCGAAATGGTGTTCTTCAAGGTTCTCACACTCTCCCTTCTCTGCACCCACTCTCAAGGTGTTGAAATCACTTTGGTGAGTATCGGCGATGAGTATAGGGGGAGAGGCAGAGACACAATTACCCAGCCTTGCCCTGCGGTACACTGTGATCGGGGTTTCACCCTAACTGCATCCAGGCGATCGGTGGGATTGGGGGGGGGGAGGGGGGGGACACACGATTAGCCCAGCCTTGCCCTCAGGTAAACTGTGTTAGGGGTTTAAACCTAACTGCATTCAGGCGATCGGTAAGCAGTGGTTAAAAGTTAACGAAGCGATATGGGTAATTGCGACCTTCGTATCTTCACTTTTAAATTTTGCTCTCTGCTTCGCCGACTATCGCCAATCTGTTATTTGTTAACAGGGTTTTAAGAAACTGGGGCTTTTCTGCTGAGTGGATTTTGTCCTTGTGTTTGAAGAGTTAAGGGGGGAGGGGGAAGGGGGCACACAGCCATGGTTATTGTTCCTGTCTTATAAAGAGTTTAGCCTGAATAAATAGTTGGATGACATTACAAGAACAACAAGTCGCGTAAGGCGAAAATACAACATTTAGTCAAGCTGTCGAACTCACAGAATGAAACTGAACGCAATGCAATTTTTCAGCAAGACCGTATACTCGTAGCATCGTAAGTCCACCGCTCGTGGCAAAGGCAGTGAAATTGACAAGAAGAGCGGGGTAGTAATTGCGCTGAGAAGGATAGCACGCTTTTCTCTACCTCTCTTCGTTTTAACTTTCTGAGCGTGTTTTTAATCCAAACATATCATATCTATATGTTTTTGGAATTAGGAACTGACAAGGAATAAGATGAAAGTGTTTTTAAATTGATTTCAAAAATTTAATTTTAATCATAATTTTTATATTTTTAATTTTCAGAGCTTGTTTTTAATCCAAATATAACATATTTATATGTTTTTGGAATCAGAAAATGATGAAAAATAAAATGAACGTAAATTTGGATCGTTTTATAAATGTTTTTATTTTTTTACAATTTTCCGATTTTTAATGACCAAAGTCATTAATCAATTTTTAAGCCACCAAGCTGAAATGCAATACCGAAGTCCGGCCTTCGTCGAAGATTGCTTGGTCAAAATTTCAATCAATTTGATTGAAAAATGAGAGTGTGACAGTGCCGCCTCAACTTTTACAAAAAGCCGGATATGACGTCATCAAAGGTATTTATCAAAAAAACGAAAAAAAAATCCGGGCATATCATTCCCAGGAACTCTCATGTAAAATGTCATAAAGATCGGTCCAGTAGTTTGGTCTGAATCGCTCTACACACACACACGCACAGACAGACAAACTTGACGAAATGTAACAAGTCGCGTAAAGGCGAAAATACAACATTTAGTCAAGTAGCTGTCGAACTCACAGAATGAAACTGAACGCAATGCAATTTTTCAGCAAGACCGTATGTACTCGTAGCATCGTCAGTCCACCGCTCATGCTCATGGCAAAGGCAGTGAAATTGACAAGAAGAGCGGTTTAGTAGTTGCGCTGAGAAGGATAGCACGCTTTTCTGTACCTCTCTTCGTTTTAACTTTCTGAGCGTGTTTTTAATCCAAACATATCATATCTATATGTTTTTGGAATAATAATAATAATAATGGAAACTTATAGAGCGCTTACCTAGAAGCTCTAAGCGCTTTACAATGACATTGCTATACACATGTACAAAACCAAAATACAGCATTAAGACACAAAAAGAACAGGAGTACCAAAGCAAATTCATCGTTGAAGTCCATGCAGTCACAATAATACAAACCCACGCGTGCGCACGCACATACGCGTGCGCATACACACACACATGCTATCAACACACACATGCACAGATACACACGGACACACGTTCACACACACACACACACACACACACACACACACACACACACACACGCACACACACACACACACACGCATACAGACAGGCGCACACACATACATACAACACACACACATACACATGCACTCACACATGAATACTAATATACCTACACAATCTGCATACATGGCGTACACACACAAAAAAGCCGCAGATATAATCACAAAACCAAGCTCGTGCTTATGCACATCCATTTATCTAACTAGATAAACCGATTTGCAGTTTGCACAAGGAAAAGAGAAAAAGTAGCAGCACACGATTTCCAGATCACTGGCTGCTGCAGGGGTCACCAGACAGTTTGGGAGTTACTGGTTAGTCTAGAAAAAGCTGTGTGAACAGGTGCGTTTTCAGATTTGATCTAAAAGAAGAATAGGATGGACTATGTCTGACAGAATAAGGAAGGGAGTTCCATGTTTTAACAGCAGCAAATGAAAATGCGCGTTGTCCATGTACTTTTCTTTTTTTTGTTGGAATTCGGAACATTCGAGTGTCAGCGGCAGAGCGCAGCGATCTGGAAGGGACGTACAGGTTTACGAGTTCAGACAGATATGAAGGTGCAGAACCAGTGATGATTTTAAAACAGGAATCAGGAACCGACAAAGAATAAGATGAAAGTGTTTTTAAATTGATTTCGAAAATTTAATTTTGATAATAATTTTTATATTTTTAATTTTCAGAGCTTGTTTTTAATCCAAATATAACATATTTATATGTTTTTGGAATCAGACAATGATGGAAAATAAGATAAACGTAAATTTGGATCGTTTTATAATTTTTTTAAATTTTTTTTTACAATTTTCAGATTTTTAATGACCAAAGTCATGAATTAATTTTTAAGCCACCACGCTGACATGCAATACCGAAGTCCGGGCTTCGTCGAAGACTACTTGACCAAAATTTCAACCAATTTGGTTGAAAAATGAGGGCGTGACAGTGCCGCCTCAACTTTCACGAAAAGCCGGATATGACGTCATCAAAGACATTTATCGAAAAAAAGAAAAAAAACCGTTCGGGGATATCAATCCCAGGAACTCTCATGTAAAATTTCATAAAGATCGGTCCAGTAGTTTGGTCTGAATCGCTCTACACGCACGCACGCACGCACGCACGCACGCACGCACGCACGCACGCACGCACGCACGCACACACACACATACACACACACACACACACACACATACACCACGACCCTCGTTTCGATTCCCCCTCTATGTTAAAACATTTAGTCAAAACTTGACTAAATGTAAAAATGAAAACAAATAGGTAATCTAAGTCAATTTGAAATTCCTTCTTGAAAAAGCTCTCTCTTTGTGTTTCTCTCTCTGTCTCTCTCTGTCTCTGTTTCTCTGTCTTTGTCTCTGTCTCTCTTTCGGTCTCTGTCTGTGTGTGTGTGTGTGTGTGTGTGTGTGTGTGTGTGTGTGTGTGTGTCTCTCTCTCTCTCTCAGTCTCTGTCTCAGTCTCTGTCTCTGTCTGTGTGTGTGCGTGTGTGCGTGTGTC
The DNA here is from genome assembly GCF_037325665.1 of Littorina saxatilis. Classification (NCBI taxonomy): domain Eukaryota; kingdom Metazoa; phylum Mollusca; class Gastropoda; order Littorinimorpha; family Littorinidae; genus Littorina; species Littorina saxatilis. The sequence continues at coordinate 457,188 of NC_090258.1, read as the reverse complement.
TCTCTCTGTCTCTCTCTCTGTCTGTGTGTGTATGTGTGTGTGTGTGTGTGTGTGTGTGTGTGTGTGTGTGTGCGTGTGTATGTGTGTGTGTGTCTCTCTCTCTCTCTCTCTCTCTCTCTCTCTCTCTCTCTCTCTCTCTCTCTCTCTCTCTTTGTAGTAGACCACGCCCCCCCCCCTTCCTTCAACAGCCTCTCACACACCTTCTCACACCTAAATATATCGACAAGGAGCGTCATACAGATCGTTAGACACCACCATCGTCTGACCATCACTCTGCTCTAAACCCCTTAGCTCACCATTGCAGTCGCCGAGACAAAGCTAGCCGAGACTAAAGCCTCACCAAGACCCCGCCATCTTCCTCTCTTTGATCCGGGTCACATTCTTACGCCACTAAATTGCCGGCAAATCACACCCCCAGAGATGCGGAGGGTTGATTTATTGATCTTAAGATTGGATCTTTAAGTTTCTTTAAGGCGGATTGTGCTTGTCGCATAAGAAGAGGTGGTGGAATAGGATTTGGGGAATTTGTCTTGGCAGTGCTATGGGAACGGCCTATCTGTGTGGCTGTGTTTGTTTGCTTGTTGTTCATTAATGGACATTCCTTGTGTGAGTCGTGCCTCAAGACAGCGTGCTACTTTCTCAGAACTGTCTAAAAATAGTGAATGAGCATAGCCAGGGTCAATATAGGTCTATGGCATAGCACAGCATAGCCAGGGTCAATATAGGTCTATGGCATAGCACAGCATAGTCAGGGTCAATATAGGTCTATAGCATAGCACAGCATAGCCAGGGTCAATATAGGTCTATAGGATAGCACAGCATTGCCAGGGTCAATATAGGTCTATAGCATAGCACAGCATACCCAGGGTCAATATAGGTCTATAGCACAGCACAGCATAGCCAGGGTCAATATAGGTCTATAGCACAGCACAGCATAGCCAGGGTCAACATAGGTCTATAGCATAGCACAGCATAGCCAGGGTCAATACAGGTCTATAGCATAGCACAGCATAGCCAGGGTCAATATAGGTCTATAGCATAGCACAGCATAGCCAGGGTCAATATTAACAGCTATTGTGTTTTCAGCGTAGCAATAGGGCCCGATATTTAGACGAGACAAGTATAATGCCGACGAGTCGAAGACGAGTCGCATTATACTTGTTCGAGTCTAAATATCGGACCCTATTGCTACGATGAAAACACAATAGCGTTTATATAGCTATTCTGACATTAAATTCTGTGTTAGAATCATGTTTTTGTCAGCGACAAGAACCAGAATGGTCCATGTCGTTGATGATTGCAGACGACGGTTCCCTTTCCGCATGAAGCCACGGAAATAACCGAACATTGAAAAACCCACGGACATGTATTACGGAGAAAACTCGAGATAACCGGATGTTTAGCATTACGTCAATATGTTAGGAATCATATGACGTCATGACGTATCATGCTTGCCTACGTAGATTGTATGTTCGAAAGTCTGACTTCTGTTGGGAATTCGCGTGGTGAAGACAGCGGTAAATCTGTAGATGATAAGAGAACAAGGATTGTCTCAGAAGAAACGACGAAATGTTTCAGACCGGTAACTTCATTTCAACAATGCACTATATAATGGACGTTCTATGCGACAGGAGAGTTTGCTGATTTTGTGTTAAACATTGAAGAGATCGTCTGCTAGAATCCGAGATAGGTCGCCGCTTCAGATTGCAGCTTCTGGAAATTTGCAAGGTTTGTTGCCTGTTAAAGAACTGGATTTTACACGTAATGTATGTCATGTACAGCAAGCAACAACAAAAACACACACAAAGCAAATGGCATCGTCTGTCGACTAGTCACAGAGTGACAGAAACAAACCTGGCGAGGTATGCGTGTACTTTATACACGTGGAAGAAACCGGAACCATGCGTCTTTGTTATTGCCGATATCGTTTGGATATCGGCAAAAATGGCCAACTTTCGTAGCGTTATGCTTTGATGATCGGAAAAGGGATGTGTGAGACCATCCAATCACAGCCCCCGAATTCCCCCACGTGTCCATCAGAATAGCTATATAGGTCTATAGCACAGCACAGCATAACCAGGGTCAATATAGGTCTATAGCATAGCACAGCATAGCCAGGGTCAATATATGTTTATAGCATAGCCAGGGTCAATATAGGTCTATAGCATAGCACAGCATAGCCAGGGTCAATATATGTTTATAGCATAGCCAGGGTCAATATAGGTCTATAGCACAGCGGGCAGGACTGAAGGGGAAGGTGCTGATAAGAATCTTGCACAGATATGAAGTAACCATGTCCACACAAGTCATGTGAATAAACTGATCAATAGAAATTTGCAGACAGTCTTGTAGGAGCCCCTCATGGAAGGCACGTCAGGTCGTCGCTCTTTCCGAGCTTGCGACCCCGTGACACCTGAAATACTGTCTTGCTATTTGAAAGTTCATCGCATGTAACGATCCCATTGAAAGACAATGTTAATTCTGCAATTTACATGTTTCTATCAAAATAAACACTCGTTCAAAAAGCCTTGTTGGTTTTGAATGAAACAGTGGCAAGCAGTTGACCATTAATTCTTACAGTTGATCATTCTTACAGTTGACCATTCTTACATGTATGGTGGTATCAGAGTGATACGCAGACATCGAGGTGCCGTTACAACGTCAGCACCTTCCACTGCAGCCGTTATGTCCAGTCCTGTCTACCTGGCATACTTCTCATCAGCCACCAGCGAGCTTGTTCCAGACGAGGACCGTGCTTGTTCCAGACGAGGACCGTGCTTGTTCCAGACGAGGACCGTGCTTGTTCCAGACGAGAACCGTGCTTGTTCCAGACGAGGACCGTGCTTGTTCCAGGCGAGGACCGTGCTTGTTCCAGACGAGGACCGTGCTTGTTCCAGACGAGGACCGTGCTTGTTCCAGACGAGGACCGTGCTTGTTCCAGACGAGGACCGTGCTTGTTCCAGACGAGAACCGTGCTTGTTCCAGACGAGAACCGTGCTTGTTCCAGACGAGGGCCGTGCTTGTTCCAGGCGAGGACCGTGCTTGTTCCAGACGAGGACCGTGCTTGTTCCAGACGAGGACCGTGCTTGTTCCAGACGAGGACCGTGCTTGTTCCAAACGAGGACCGTGCTTGTTCCAGACGAGGACCGTGCTTGTTCCAGACGAGGACCGAGCTTGTTCCAGACGAGGACCGTGCTTGTTCCAGACGAGGACCGTGCTTGTTCCAGACGAGGACCGTGCTTGTTCCAGACGAGGACCGTGCTTGTTCCAGGCGAGGACCGTGCTTGTTCCAGACGAGGACCGTGCTTGTTCCAGGCGAGGACCGCCTTCCTTACTTGGCTGGCAAAGTAAAGCCATGGCGACACCACGCTGACCTGAAATGGGACGGAACATAAGAGGTGTATTCGTTGAGACAAACGTGCTACAGACCTCGTTCAGGATGGACACCGGACGTGAAGCGTACACGTCTGACGTCATGGATACGTCTTTTTACCAAAACATGGTTTGTCTACAAAGACGAAACACGACTTCTTCAGCTGCTTCAAGGCTGACAGAAAGAAAAGATCAGTGTTGAAGTGATGTGGATGGACATCGAGAGTCGCGTGAAAGGGGGGGGGGGCGGCGTTGGAGGGGAGGAAGAGAAGGGGAAAGAGTATTTAAATATGTCTCGAACAATTTTTGTTCCAGTCCACATCTGAATCAGACAAAAAAAAAGAGCTCACTTCACTCAGAACCAGAGAAAAGAAAGAAAATGAAAATAACACCCTAAAAAAGACCAAGAAAGGAGTTTACCCTAGACATCAGAACAAGCCGGATTCTCGGCGGAACTTGCTCATCATCTGGGCTGAACCAGCGCTCATTATATCTCTATTATCTTCCACGGTCCTCTACCCCTTTCATCCACAGTTCCTTCCCTTTGACGGCGAGTTGCTTCCCTTAGCTCCAGGGCGCGGAAGAACCCGAAGAAGAGAGTGGAAAAATGGTGGACAAAAATTACAAACTGCGACGCGGCCTTTCCTTTCAGCGGTGCGTCCTGCAGGAAGAGTCCGTCACTATCTTTCTCTCTCTCAGGAAGGGTCCGTCTCTCGCCATTTGCCGCCCTCTCCTTGAGGCTCCAGACACTGTGGCGGGCCTGTCACCGAGGGGGAAGAGACAGCTTCTCTGTATGGATGGCTCTTTTTCTTGTCCCTTCTTTCTTTCTTTCTTTTCTTTCCTCCTTTCTTTCTTTCTTTCTTTCTTTCTTTCTTTCTTTTGTTTATTTCTTTGTTTTGTTTTCTGGTTTTGTTTGTTTCTTGATTTGTTTGTTTGTCTCTTTCTGTCTTTCTTTCCGGTCGCAATTTTCTTTTTAATTCATTTATTTATTTAAAAGTTTCTTCGAACACATTTTTTTTGCTTGAATAGCTGGGGCTCGTTTTTGTTTCTTTTTGTTCTTCATCATGTTCTAATTCCAAAAGCATATAAATATGTTATATTCGGATTAAAAACAAGCTCTGAAAATAAAAAAAATAAAAATTATGATTAAAATTAAATTTCCGAAATCGTTTTAAAAACTATTTCATCTTATTCCTTGTCGGTTCCTAATTCCAAAAACATATAGATATGATATGTTTGGATTAAAAACACGCTCAGAAAGTTAAAACGAAGAGAGGTACAGTAAAGCGTGCTATGAAGCACAGCGCAATTGCTACCGCGCCAAACAGGCTCGTCACTTTCACTGCCTTTTGCACTAGCGGCGGACTACGTTCAGTTTCATTCTGTGAGTTCCACAGCTTGACTAAATGTAGTAATTTCGCCTTACGCGACTTGTTATTTCTTTCTGAACTTTCTTTCTAAACTTCTTCCATCTGTATTTTTTTCTTTTCTCATTCTTTCTGTCCTGGAGACCGAGACTGAGTAGATATATAAAATAAACCCCTCAGGAATGGTCTGATTTGGCCGATTGTTCACGCTCTCATTGATGTAGGCTCCAGACATTTTGGTGTACCTGAAATGGAAAACTCATTTCACCTGTGTGGTTGAAGTGTTCTGTCTTTCTGTCTTTCTTTCTTTTTTCTTGTCGACCATTTTTTTGTTGGAAGTGTCTTTGCTTGTTTGGCTGTGTTTTATAAGTGTTTTCTTTCTGTGTTATTATTTTGTTCTACCTCCCTTCCTTGTTTCCTTCCTTCTTTCTTTCCATTTTGTCTCTTTTCTCTAGTCTCTCTGTTTCCACACAACAACCAGACATTATAAATTGCGAATAAGAACATAAGCTAGATAATATATATTTTAAATGTATCTGCTTTTAAAAAACACACGAATCTGTACATTCTAGTCTTTGCTTCACACGGCTGAACGTTATTAAGGAAACTCGATTACAGAAGCCAAAGCTTTCTCCTCTGCAGACAAATGGCTTTTCACAAGAGCAAGAGCAAAATAAGATCCAAATTTGTGTCTGTCTTTACAAAACAGAAATGTGCCTTGAAATTTGGATTTTAATCTTTTAATATACCGAGCAAAACGAACAGACTACATCTCATCTGAAACTAGTCAGCGTATTGTGGTAAACATCAGCTCGCCTTATTGACGGAAACAGCGTGACGCTCGACTGACACTTTTCATGGCGAGCGGTTCTCCCAGGGACGAATATTACTGGCTTCCAGGTGCCGGGACCAATTTGCTGCAATGAAAAGAAGTCGACTGACCATTTGACTCGCAGGAGATTGTATCTGTATGAGGAATTCCATTCGACGTCGCGAAAGAAACGGTGGAAGGGTTGCTTTATTGACAAAATGCATAAAATAGATGAGTCTCCGAGTTGGTCTTTTTACATTTAGTCAAGTTTTGACTAAATGTTTTAACATAGAGGGGGAATCGAGACGAGGGTCGTGGTGTATGTGTGTGTGTGTGTGTGTGTGTGTGTCTGTGCGTGTGTGTGTGTGTAGAGCGATTCAGACTAAACTACTGGACCAATGTTTATGACATTTTACATGAGAGTTCCTGGGTATGAAATCCCCAGACATTTTTTTCATTTTTTTTCGATAAATGTCTTTTATGACGTCATATCCGGCTTTTTGTAAAAGTTGAGGCGGCATTGTCACACCTTCATTTTTCAATCAAATTGATTGACATTTTGGCCAAGCAATCTTCGACAAAGGCCGGACCTCGGTATTGCATTTCAGCATGTAGGCTTAACAATTAATTAATGACTTTGGTCATTAAAAATCTGAAAATTGTAATTAAAATTATTTTTTATAAAACGATCCAAAATTACTTTTATTTTATTCGTCATCATGTTCTGATTCCAAAAACATATAAATATGTTATATTCGGATTAAAAACAAGCTCTGAAAATTAAAGATATAAACATTATGATTAAAATTAAATTTCCGAAATCGTTTTAAAAACTATTTCATCTTATTTCTTGTCGGTTCCTGATTTCAAAAACATATAGATATGATATGTTTGGATTAAAAACACGCTCAGAAAGTTAAAACGAAGAGAGGTACAGTAAAGCGTGCTATGCAGCACAGCGCAACCGTTACCGCGCTGAACAGGCTCGTCACTTTCACTGCCTTTTGCACTAGCGGCGGACTACGGTCATTGTGAAAAAATGCAGTGCGTTCAGTTTCATTAGCTTGACTAAATGTAGTAATTTCGCCTGACGCCACTTGTTCTTTATTATTTTCTTCTTCTTTTTTTTACATTATTTTAGTCAAGTTTTGACTAAATGTTTTAACATAGAGGGGGAATCGAGACGAGGGTCGTGGTGTATGTGTGTGTGTGTGTGTGTGTGTGTGTGTGTGTGTGTGTGTGTGTGTGTGTGTGTGTGTGTGTGTGTGTGTATGTGCGTGTGTGTGTGTGTAGAGCGATTCAGAGTAAACTACTGAACCGATCTTTATGAAATTTGACATGAGAGTTCATGGGTATGATATCCCCGGATGTTTTTCTCTTTTTTTCGATAAATACCTTTCATGACGTCATATCCGGCTTTTTGTAAAAGTTGAGGCGGCATTGTCACACCCTCATTTTTCAATCAAATTGATTGAAATTTTGGCTAAGCAATCTTAGCGGAACTACTACCCCGCTCTTCTGGATTGTCAATTTCACTGCCTTTGCCATGAGCGGTGGACTGACGATGCTACGAGTATACGGTCTTGTTGAAAAAATGCAGTGCGTTCAGTTTCATTCTGTGAGTTCGACAGCTTGACTAAATGTTGTATTATCGCCCCACGCGACTTGTTTTCTTTTTTTTGCCGGATGGGTTGTGGACCCCTCCCCCCCCCACCCCCCCACCCCCCACCCCCTTATTGATTTTAATCACACACAAGAAAGAAAACCGAATGCCTATTTGTGTCCAAACATACAGCCATGAACTTTGAATACTTATTTCAAGCATCGTAACGGAAGCAGCAACCACGTTTCTTTGACTCGTATAACATAAATAGTCCTCCACATTAAAAATGCGACAAGAAATGCGGAACATGTTTGAGTTTGAAAGTCTTATGAGGTTTCATGGCATGAAATAACCCGGATGTTAAAACCTGTTAAAACCTGTTAAAACCTGTTAAAATCATTAATTGATTGATTCGTTCATCCATTCTGTCATTCTTTCATTCATTCATGTTTGTGTACGTTTTTCATTTATCTGTTTATTTATTTATTTATTTATTTATTTATTTAGTTATTTAGTTATTTAGTTATTTATTTATTCATTTATTCATTTATTCATTTATTTATTCATGCATGTATGTATTCACTTACTTATTTGTTAAACTGCATTCATTCATTTCTTTCTTTCTGTGTTTATTCATTCAGTACCTAAACCTCATTAATGTGTTTATCACCTTAACCCTATTTTTGTTATTGATTTATTCTTTCATTTATTAATAGTTGTTTTAGTTTTTTTATCTACAGTAAGTTTTCTTTCACGTATGCATTTATTTATTTATCAAGTAATGTATTCGCTTATAATAATTTTGATTAATTTATCGCCACTGACTCGTCATCGACTTGCTATACTAAGTGACTTTTCTTATTGCGTTTACCGATTGGTTAGCTCTAGCCAATCAAAACAACGTTTGCATTTGATCCTCGATATCGCTTCAAAGATGGATGCGCTGCAGCTCACAGAGGCAGTGCATTTTAACTGACTTGGCTCCGACAAAAATCGCTTGAAAGTTGGGGTAAAGCTGGTTGGAAGTCTGCCATATGAACGGCATTTAAAGTGTGTGATGATCGGTGATTAAAGACAGTATTGCCCGTATCAGTGTATCACGCGCCGTGCCGAGTCTGACAAGCAGTGACACGTTCATAGCACGTGACTCACACACGCTCTGCAAATCTCGGTGATCAAACAAATGTGTAAATCGCGATCGTCCCTCAACTTCACTCGGCTCAGATCAACTCAGTTCAAACTGTTTATTCACAACTTGGGTACAATCATGGACAAAGGTACAGACAGGCAAGTGGAATACATCTAAAAGAAACAACAAGGTAAAAATCCCCCCCCCCCCCCCCCCACACACATACACACAAGTTAAGAAGAGCCGTAACGGTGGTTTGAAAATTTGACAAAGAGGTTAAAAGAAGGTGTTGGAATGTTCGCAGAAAACAATGTAGAAGAATACATAGCTAATTAACAAATAATCAAACTAGCAAATAAACCCACTAACCAACAAACCGGCATATCAACTGAATAACTAACAAGTGAACGTACGAAGGAACTAACACACGATCGAACGAACGAACGAAAAAATAAATGAACTAAGCAACTAACTAACGGACGAACACAAACGAACGAACGAACGAACGAACGAACGAACAAGCAATCATTTGAATGAATAGATCAATAAATAAAGGAAGAAAGAAAGAAATAATTCAGTTTGCATTTTGTTGATTAATTCGTTTTCCTGCTCACCATTTTTAGTCACTTAATAAGAAAACCAATGCTGACTTCGTTTTCGTTTGGTAGTTTTATATATTTTGACTTAGTTCATTACATTTACAAGTACATTTTGCTCTCTCTCTCTCTCTCTCTCTCTCTCTCTCTCTCTCTCTCTCTCTCTCTCTCTCTCTCTCTCTCTCTCTCTCTCTCTCTCTCTCTCTCTCTCTCTCTCCTATTTTTAACGTGTGTCCCGTGTCAATTAAAATGAAATGTCTAAATTTGTCGTTTCTCTGCCACGCGGCCACCAATGGTCGGTCATCTCGCCGATCAAGAACAATTATTTCCACGACCTTTGACATCTGCCAACCGCTGTTCGGACATTATCATGCGCCGCCATCTTGCTCCGTGACAGCACCGGGCAGATTGCTGACAGCACCTGCCATTGGCCAATAAAATCAGCAGTAGTAAATTAACAATTATTAACTGATATGGCGTATGAAAACTTTAGTAATTTACTGATATGGCATATTACAAGTTCAGTCATGTACTGATATGGCATATTAAAAGTTCAATCATGTACTGATATGGCATATTAAAAGTTCAATCAATTACTGATACGGCATAGAAAAAGTTATTTACTGATATAGGATATTGACATTTTAATTAGTTACTGATATGGCATATTAAAAGTTAAATCAGTTACAGATGTAGCATAGAACAAGTTCAATCAGTTACAGATGTAGCATATTAAAAGTTCAATCATTTACAGATGTTCAATCAGTTACAGATGTAGCATAGATTTTTGTTTGTTTGTTTGTTTGTTTGCTTAATTAACGCCCAGCCGACCACGAAGGGCCATATCAGGGCGGTGCTGCTTTGACATATAACGTGCGCCACACACAAGACAGAAGTCGCAGCACAGGCTTCATGTCTCACCCAGTCACATTATTCTGACACCGGACCAACCAGTCCTAGCACTAACCCCATAATGCCAGACGCCAGGCGGAGCAGCCACTAGATTGCCAATTTTAAAGTCTTAGGTATGACCCGGCCGGGGTTCGAACCCACGACCTCCCGATCACGGGGCGGACGCCTTACCACTAGGCCAACCGTGCCGGTCAGATGTAGCATAGAACAAGTTCAATCAGTTACAGATGTAGCATAGAACAAGTTCAATCAGTTACAGATGTAGCATAGAACAAGTTCAATCAGTATTGATATAGGCTAGTGGCATTCCAGGTATTGACTGATTCGGCTTCTTGACAGTTCATGCTCGGACAGTTCTGCTTTTCCTCAACGGAAAACGGCTAAGAAGATTGAGAATGTGTTGTGGTGAAGGTGATGTGTGTTCGTTGACGATATGCAAATTGTGGAAGTGAGCTGCTCATGTACATCCATCCGCCTATCCATCCATTAATCCGTTTGACAAGCAAACCGTCAGCAGCAAGGCAAAAATGACTTTTTATCATCTCGGAAAATCAGAAATAGAAAAATATCTATTCTTCGTCTGTGTCGTTGCTTTCATAATGAAACGAAGGACGGCGACGACTACCGGAATGATCGCGACCAGCCGAACAACAGCCATCGTCGATACAAACACAGGGGGCTTGCTCATCATCCCATCCCAACTCTGGAACGCGCCCCCATCTGAACAGTGCACCGCTTCCCCCTCCCCATAAACCAACTGACCCTTTCACACATCCCCCGCTTGTCTCTGATCCTCCTGCAGACAATGATAATAACCAGCAGACTGTCACCCCCCCCCCCCCCCCCCATCCCCCACCCCCCGACATCCCATTGTGGTTCTTGAGACAATGGCAGACAATATGGTTATGAAAGCGCTCTAACGAAGCCCGCAAGAAGGGGGAGAGAATTAGCTCATTCTGACCATTGACCCCGCCCGGTTACCTCCCTTGCTCTATTGTCCTCCGTCTGTCAAACGTCGCGCGGTTTTCTCCCTTGGCGGCAGGAGTTGTGTCCCATGTGAAAAGCGCCTGGAGTGGTCTGAGCTGGTGCAGCTTTAAACGGCTCTTGGCGCTCGTTGTGACGTCAGCAAAACGAGGTTAGCGCCACCTGCGGCCCAGTCTCCAGGGATGAGGTGGACAAGGGCGGACAATCGGGACTGTTTTCCCCATGCTTGCAGCAAGCGGGTGGAATGAATGATGGCGGGAGGCAGAACTTGTGGATCGATTTGATCTGAATGCAGATCATCGCCACAGTGTTTGGCTATTGAGTTAGGAAGTAGAATGCTCCGTGGGGAATCAGTTCTTCACTGTGTGTGTCCTGGTCTATTCTTCTGACTCCCTGCTTCTCTGCCGTGTGCCTCTCTCACTGTCTCTTTCCTCTCTCTCTCTCTGTCTGTCTCTGTCTCTTTCTGTCTCTGTCTGTCTGTCTGTCTGTCTGTCTGTCTGTCTGTCTGTTTGTCTGTTTGTC